>NC_057862.1:422600668-422770668 GCF_019393635.1 Dromiciops gliroides | reverse complement strand
GCTGGCTTTGAACTCAGGTACTCCTGAATCCAGGGCCGGTGCTCTATCCACTGCGCCACCTAGCTGCCCTGATGATTAATTTTAAATAGCAACCTTTTGTATTTAGCCTGTATATCTATTTGGAGCAGATTGTGGTATATGGTTTAAGGTGTGAGTTTACCTCATAGTTCTTTTCATTATTTTTCTTTTTATTTTTTTTAAATGAAAGTATTTTATTATTTTCCAGTTACATGTAGAGATAGTTTTCAACATTTGTTTTTATAAGATTTCCAATTTCAAATTTTTCTCCCTCCCTTTCCCCTCCCCTAGACAGCAGGTAATCTGATATAGGTGTTTTGTTTGTTTGTGTGTGTGTGTGTGTGTGTGTGTGTGTGTATGTGTGTAATATAACATTAAACATATTTCTACATTAGTCATGTTATAAGAGAAGAATCAGAGCAAAAAGGAAAAACCTCAAAAAAGAAAGACAACAACACCAAAAACAAAAGAAATAGTATGGTACAATCAGCATCCATATTCTACAATTCTTTCTTTTTTTTTCTTCTGGATTTGGAGAGCCTTTTCCATCCTGAGTCCTTTGGAGCTTTCTTGTACCATTGTATTGGTGAGAAGAATCTAGTCTATCACAGTTGATCAACACATAATGTTGATGATACTGTGTACAATGTTCTTCTGGTTCTCAGAGTTCTTTATAAATACAAAGGTCTTCTCCCTCTGGTATATGTTCTTAGGTTTATTGAACACTATGATAAAGTGTTTGATTCCAAACCTTAATTAATTTATTCTTCTTGTACTAAATAGTTTTGATAATTACTATTTTATTTTATTTTTTTAGTCAGCAAAAATCTGCCTTTTCCCTCTTGTACCACACTCAAGGAGAAAACCTCTGTGATTGATACATACACACAAATATGTACATATACATACATACATACATATTTACACATATACATATATGCTCGCCTTCCCCCATTTCTCTGAAATTATAATTGATCAGAATTTCTTTGTCTTTCAAAGTTATTTTTCTTTACAATATTGTTATTGTATACATTTTTCTCCTGGTTTTGCTCATTTCACTCTTTATCAGTTCTTTCATATCTTTCCAGGTTTCTTTGAAACCATCCCCTCTATTGCTTCCTAAAGCACAATAATATTATATGACAATTATATATTGTAAATTTTTTAATTATTCACCCAGCTGATGGCTCCCCATTTAGTTACCAATTCTTTGCCATTACAAAAAGAGAAATGAATATTTTTGTGATTCCTTATTTGCAGTTTCTTTTGTTTAAGATTAATCCTTCCCTTAGTCTATCTTTCCTCTAATTCCTCCTTCTCTTCTTTCCCTCCTATCCTCATTGAATGAAATGCATTTCTATATGCAATTCTCTGTGTATTCTTTCCTCCTTTGACCAGTTTATATGAAAGTGAGGTTCAAGTGTCAGCCACTCTATCCACCCCTTCCTTCTTGTTTATATAGACTTATATTTTCACCTCCTTTTTATGTGAGATAATTTCCCCTAATTGTCCCTTCCTTTTCCTCCTGTAGTTTATTCTTCTTCCTTTCCATTCTTTTAAGATTTTCAAGAGGTAACAAAACCACTCCCAAGCCTTCTGTCTAATTAAACTTCCTCTATAATCCTTGATGATTATTAGGATTTAGAGGAGGCACATATATTGCCTCCCCATATTAGAATTAATCTATTTTAAGTCCCTTATGATTCTTCATGTTTACTTTTTTGTGTTTCTCTTGATTTGTGTTTGCACCTCAGAGTTTTTATGCAACTCTGGTCTTTTCATCAGTAATACTTATAAGTCATCTATTTTATTGAAGGTCATTTCCCCTATAGTTTTTATAGGTAAGTTATGCTTGGTGATAAGCCTATATCCTTTGCCTTGAATATTGTATTCCAAGTTTTCCCCTCCTTTATAGTGGTGACTGAAAAGTCATGTGTGATCCTTACTCTTTAATACTTGAATTCTTTCCTTCTTTTTAGTTGTTTGCAGAGTTTTGTTTTGTTCTGTTTGGGGTGGTGGGGTGGTGGTGGTGTTTTGTTTGTTTGTTTTTACCCAGAAGCTCTGCATTTGGGATATAATGTTCCTGGGAAATTTCATTTTGGGTTTTTTGGTTTTTTTCTTCTGGTTCAAAGAGATCTGGGAAGTTTTCTTTTACAATTTCTTAAAGTATGATACCTAAGCTCTTTCTATGGTCATGACTTTCATATAATATAATTAAATTTTTTTCTCTTTTAGACATTTTTTAGGTCAGGTGTTTTTGCTATGAGATAGCTTATAGTTTCTATTTTTTTTTTAGTATTTTGGCTTTAATATTTTTTTTGTTGTCTCATGGAGTCATTTGATTCTATTTGGTCCATTTTAATTATCAGGGAATTTGTTGCTTTGGCAAGGTTTTGTACTTCTTTTGAAAAATTGTTAACTTATTTTCTGATTCTTTCTTCCATAGCTCTCATTTCTTTTCCAGTTTTTTCCTCTAGTGCTCTTATTTCATTTATAAAGGAGCTGAAATGCTCCACTAAGTGCACTCTTGGCCATATTCCATGTATAGACCTCTCTGTCTCCCTGTGCTGACCTGGACTACAAAAATGACTCATTGTGATTCTTTTCTTGTATTTCCCAATCACAAGTTAATTGGGTATGTTTTCCAGTTCTGTTTGGAGGATCTTTTGTGGTGGTGGCAGATCTTGCTTTACTTTTTCCTATTACCTACCATCTTGTCTCTACCTTGATAATTATAGCTTTATAATGTAGTTGATATCTGTACTGCCAATACCCTCATCCCTTATTTTCCCTTTATTTTGATATGCTAGACCTTTTGTTTCTCAAGTAAAGCAGCTCATAACAATATTAGCTCATATTGACCTGGTGAAATTATGTATACCCCCTTAGTATTTTCCCACGTGAATTTTTATCAACTGAGTTCATTTTGGCCAATTGTTTTGGCCTAGTGAGATCTTTTAACACGTGATTATTATATGCAATATGTTAGCAGTCCTTACTAGTTTTGTGTAATTTTCAGGTTTATAAAGTATGGCATATATTTTGGTGTGTTTGAAATGTTCAAGAAAATAGAATCCTTAGGATACACCATTTGAGGTTTTTCTCCATGTTGATATTATTGCACTAATCAACATTCTGTATTAATCAGTGCTATTGACAAAAAGCCCATTATATCTTATATACCCATGACTAAGTGTTTGCAATAGTCTAAATCCATAGACACCCACTTCTGGGGTCAAGATTGATTGTTATAATTTATTCAGTATTTAGTTTCTATGTTTTATTGTTGTTATTCTTTCCTTTTATATATTATTGTAATCATTGTGTATATTTTCTTTCTGGTCCTGCTTACTTTTATTCTGTATTATTTCATCTAAATCTCTTGATTATCTGAATTCTTATTTGTTGCTTCTTACAATGTAGAAAATAAGCTATTACATAATATATATATATATATATACATTTTGGCTAGTCATCCCCAATCAATGAGTACCTCTACTTTGTTTCTAGTTCTTTGCTACCATAAAAGTGCTGTTTTGAATATCTTCATTTATATAGAAATTTTATGTCTTTGAAATCTGTGTGATATATGCTTAACAGCACAAATCTGTGTTAAGTGCATGCTTATCTTTTTTCTGGACTTGAAAAAAATTTTTTTGCTTTCCTATAATCTAGGGCAGAGGTGTGAGCCACATGTGGCCCACAGCACTCCTGAGTATCACCTGAGTTAGATTAAAATGTAATTGGGAAGTATTCAACAACATAGTTAAAAATACAGTAAAACAAATTAATATTAACATGTGGTCTTCTAAGTCAGTAAGTGGCCTGCAGGGATCTTTATGTATGTTTTAGTGGCCATTCAAGTTTGAGTTGACACCAAAGGTCTAGGATTATATTAATTACATGGCTATGAGATGGGAAGAGATATAACTAGAAAACAGCTTGTGTGGGGGAAAAAATCTTAGGATTTTTTTAAAAACTATTAATTTAATATGAATGTATTGATCTAGGAACCCAGATAATTAAATTTTGGGACAGCTCTAATTGTTAGGAAGTGTATGCTAATGTTACTTAATCAGGCATAGTGTTTAGAATGAGGGGTTGAAGGGTTGATAGGTCCATTACATTCTGTTTTGGTCAGACAACATATGAAGTATTGTGTCCTTTTATGTGTGCCATATTTAGAAGGTATGTTGACAAGGCTGAGAGGTAGCCAGAATGGTGAAAGGACTCAAATTATGCCAATGAGCATCAGTGAAAAAAA
Source organism: Dromiciops gliroides (assembly GCF_019393635.1). Lineage (NCBI taxonomy): Eukaryota > Metazoa > Chordata > Mammalia > Microbiotheria > Microbiotheriidae > Dromiciops > Dromiciops gliroides. The sequence goes on along the minus strand of NC_057862.1, from coordinate 422,766,386 downwards.
CTAGAAATGTTCAGTCTACAGAAAAAATGACAGAACAGAGATTAAAATGGCTTCACTTAGCCTCATAGGGAAGAAGTAAGAACAGTAAAAGGATGATACCTGATTTGGGCTTGCTAAGAAAAAAATTCTAACAATTAGAGCTATCCCAAGATGGGCTTTCTCAGAGAGTAGTGAGTTCTTCATAACTGATGGCCTTCAAGTGACATATGACTATTTTTAGGGATGTTGTAGATGGAATTAATTTGTTTAGGATTTGGACTAGATGACCTTTGAGATGTCTTCCAACAGCAAGCTTCTGATCTTATGATCTCCTTTGATACCAAGTGTTCCCTTCCTTCATTATTAGGAACTCTTAAAATAACATGTTCACTTGATTACCATCATTTACACATCACTGTGATGGAAACCTATTTTAAATTGGCTACTTAGTGTTTTCACTGAGGACAGTGATGGAAAACATATTAATGTGAGTAAGATATTCTTTTTAAAGCAAACAAACCTGAAGCATGGCATACTTTTTGAACACTACAATTTTGGTTTCCATAGCAAAGGGTCAAATTTGATGTTACTAACAAGTATATACATTCCTTGAAAACATAATTCATCTCTTTTAGTTCTTTGGCATTCACACAATACCTACTATCTTACAAATGGCAGACAACAAGTGAACATAATTGATTGAAAGTCATCCCTGATGAATAAAATAATAGTAGATCAGGAATTTCTGGGAGTCTACTGAGAACCTCTCCCACCCCCATTTCTCCCTCCTAATTTTCATTTCTTTCATTCTGAAATTGTGTTGGAGGATATAGTGTTTGTCTTAGAAAGATATAGTTAATTTGGATAATTTCAGTAGCATAAAACATAGACTGAAACAGTGAGACAAACTTTCCTTTTTCATGTGGCCTTCTTGTAGAAGTATGAGCTCCACAGAGGTCAGAGAGGTGTTTGGTATCCAAGCCAATTAAAGACTTGGCAGAGATGACCAATAAGTGTGCCAGATGGTATGAATTAGGTTGGGTTTTTTTCATCTTCCCCTTTGTTTCTTCCCAGGGTCCTTGAAATGTCATATGAGAATAACTTAACTTGTCAATGATCTGGGTTAGTTTTAGAACAGTGACCCTATCCCAGTATTCCAGTGCATATTCCTTGGAAAAATTGATTAAGGAATTAAAGAAATGTATTTTTAAACTATTACTTTACAAAACTAGGAAGGCAGATCCTTTTACATATAAAGTGGGTAATTTCTTTTAAATTACTGTGTTCGTTTTGGCTTTCCACATAACTGATCTGCAGGTGCTTAAACACCCTTTTGTAATCTTGTAGGGCATGAGTCTCTGCTGTGAAAATAGTGATGGTGGAAATGTTCCTGGTGCTTGGGGCATCTTGGAAGCTTTAAGGGTGTGGCAACTGGCTGACACCATGCAGGTGACAGAGCAAACTTCAGAAATATGAGTGGTCCTTCTGTTTCAGTACCCAGCTCTACTGGAATTACTTAAGTTTTCAAGTTGTGACATTTGCATGGGTTAGCAAGTACAGACTGAGAGCTGTGTTGGCAATCGTATAATATCTTCAAAGACAGAAGACAAAGTGACTTTCCATCCATTATTGATTTATATTATTCCTTTTATTTTCAGTGGAACAAACATGATTCTTAGCTATACTACTGCCAAGGTTGTTCCAGCCCAGAAATAAAGAACAATTCATTCTTTTCCAAATATCTCTTATTCTTTTTCTTCAGTACTTCACAAGAGCTGTAATTTCATCAGCGCAGGCACTCTCTCCCCTGGTGTAGGTCACAGAACCTCCATGACTTAGAAACCAGTTTTGTGTGTTGTTGTTGCTGAAGTATTTCAACCTCTGGTGATAGTGCTTATGGTTATGAGTTCCCCCACACTCATTGAGGTATTCAGAGGACAGGCCTACAAACTGCCCATCAGCAGGCCTCTTCTTGAAGCCTTCCCAGCTTCAAAGGATTTACAAGAGTTTATATTTCACATGGTCTTCAAAAACCCAGGGTCCCTCCATACCACAGTGAGGCATGTTGAAGCAAGAGCTTTAGTGAAAGAATTATTTTTTAAACAAAATTATTCAAAAAATTCAACCAAAATGTATTAAGTGCCTACAGTGGGCAGAACATGGTATCAGATATTTCTCTCTTTCATCCTCACCCCAACCTCTTTATCCTTTTCAGGTTCTTGGGGAATTAAAAGACTCAATGTCTTGATAAATGTGACCTTGAGAACAGTAATGCATACCCTCCTAATCACATTGGGTAAATACAAGATGACTTTTTGTTATAAAAGGGTTAATTGACACATCGACATAGTCTTGACAAGAGAGGAAGAAAACCATATCATCCTCATATTTATAATATCACACAGTTAATTCTTTTTTGGGGGGGGGGTTTGGGTTTTGTGGGACAATGGGGGTTAAGTGACTTGCCCAGGGTCACACAGCTAGCAAGTGTCAAGTGTCTGAGGCCGGATTTGAACTCAGGTTGAATCCAGGGCCGGTGCTTTATCCACTTCGCCACCTAACTGCCCCCCACACAGTTGATTCTTGATCATTATAACTGTAAGGTTTCAGATCTGGGAAGTAAGACTGTGGTGAATAGAACAAAATCTTGGGTAGTCATGCTGATTTGACCCCCCCCCCCTTTTTTTTTTTTTTTTTGCTTTATTTTTTCTTCTCCTCCACCTCCCCAATCTGTAGGTATCCAACTGGTTTGGCAACAAGAGAATCAGGTACAAGAAGAATATAGGGAAGTTTCAGGAAGAAGCCAATCTCTATGCTGCAAAAACAGCGGTGACAGCTGCACATGCTGTGGCTGCAGCAGTCCAGAATAATCAGACGAATTCACCCACTACACCAAATTCTGGTAGGTATTGAACATTTCTCTCTCCTATTTTGTGCAGGAAACCTCATAACATAAAACCCATAATTTACCACATGTGAATGTGTGGTAAATTCCCTTCAGTGCTCAAATGCTTACCTAGTATGTAGAGGCAGCCTGGGATAATGGAAGGAACACCCTAGACTTTTCAGTTAGGACCTGGGTACTAGTCCTGGCTCTGTCTTAAACTTACTTTGTGACCTTGGACAAGTCACTCATCATCTCTGGGCCCTAATTTTCATAATTGTAAAATTAAGGTGTCAGACCAGATGGTCTCTTAGTCAGTTGACTTCTCTGGACCTCAGTTTTCTCATCTATAAAATGAAAGGATTGGGCTAGATTATCCAAGGTCTTTTTCCATTTTAATTTCTGATTCTATGAATGAATGATCACCAAAATTTCACTATATATTATTACAACTTTGTAAAGGAATATGTAAATAAAATGAACTATAATGAAAACTTCCCTTTTTATTAGAAGAGTCTCAGGGATTTTTTTTCCTTAGGCATTTTAATAAAAATCTTTTTATTCAATAAGCAAACAAGCCAAGTTCCATAATGGCTGTTTTATTCAATGTTCAATGTATCACTTTAAGGGTTAACAATAAGTACTTGAAGTATAAAATATCAGAGTTGGAAAATGTACATGTTGCTGGCTGTTTCATGCAATTGAAATTTTTGCAAGTACTTTATATAACATATAACTAAGTACTATTGTTTTGTTTTTTGTTTTGTTTTAGTGAGGCAATTGGGGTTTAGTGACTTGCCCAGGGTCACACAGCTAGTAAGTGTTAAGTGTCTGAGGCCGGATTTGAACTCAGGTACTCCTCACTCCAGGGCCGGTGCTCTATCCACTGTGCCATCTAGCTGCCCCCACTAAGTACTATTGTTGTTTAGTTATTTTTCACTTGTATCTGACTCTTCATGACCTCTTTTGGGGTTTTCTTGGAAGAGATACTGGAGTGGTTTACCATTTCCTTCTCCAGCTCATTTTATAGATAAGGAAACTAAGACCAACAAGATTAAGTGACTTACCCAGAGTCACACAGCTACTAAGTGTCTGAGGCCAGATTTGAACTCAGGAAGATGAGTTTTCCTGACTCCAGGCCCAGCACTCTATCCATTGTGCCACTTAGCTGCCCGGAAATATGGTCTTGTTTATTTTAGAATTCCACTAACATTGACCAATTCAATTTCTTTTACTTACCTATGGTCTTTGTAGTGTTAATAATAATCAGGGATTTAAATTTTGGGGCATTATTAATAACAATAGTAATAATATCTTGACATTCCTCAAGAACTTTCTAGTTATGGTATGTTTTACTCTATTGATTTCAGTTGGTCTACATACCAACTCTAAGATTAGACAGTACAAATACTATTCAGCTATATAATAGATGAAGAAACTGAGGCTCTAAGAGGTGGAGTGACTTACCCAAGATTACTATAGTTATTAAGTGGTAGAGTAGGACATCAACTCAGGTCTTTTGACTGGTTCTTTGCACACTTCCTCTCCATTAGTGCAGTCCCACTGAAATCACTCTGCAGCAAAGTTTAGGCCAAAGCTGTAAAGTTCACAAAGATGTGAACTTTATAGTGGGGTAAAGAACATTTAAAAATTGTGGCAAACCTAAATAAAAGTGAAAGACATTCTAGTACCCCAATAACAAATTGACTTAATTGGCAATTAAGAATCATTACCTTCCTAAGGAGACCTTTTAAATATACACGCAAAAGTAAAAGTTCAGAGTACTTTTTTAATGGAACATGAAGATTGTGACTCTCTAGGGGAAAGTTAAAATAGAGCTTGTTGTTAAAATCAAACTTCAAACAAATTTTTCTTCTCTGGGTAATTGTCCACCATGATAGCTAATGATGTTGAAGAGCCTCTTTTTAATAATTAACTTTTGGGAATAGAAAGAAAAGAAAGTTCCAGGCCAGAGACTGCTCTGTTTTGTACTTGACATTGCCCATTGATAGGACTAGACTCAAAAGCAAATTCTTCAAGTGGTTATCTTTCTCTCATAGCACCTGAAGCCATGCAGGTGCTCTCCAATCTCTTAGATCTTGAAGTATTTATGTTATGCACAACCTTTTCCTTTTCTTCCTCCTCTCCCTGTTCTCAATTCTCTTGCCTCTAGATCTTTGGGGGTTATGTGTGTAGCTCTCTGTTATTCAGCTACTTAACTCTTTCCTTTCTAGGTTCTTCTGGTTCTTTTAACCTCCCAAATTCTGGGGACATGTTCATGAACATGCAGAGTCTGAATGGGGATTCTTACCAAGGGTCCCAAGTCGGAGCCAATGTGCAATCACAGGTAGGAGAAGTGCCCTCCAACTAGAGCCTTTCTATCAGGGTAGGGTTTGGGCTCAAAACTCCACCTTACTCTGGCTCCACTCAAACATTCTGTACTTCTCTGCAGAACCTGTACTTTCTATTTCTAAATGTGACCTAATCATAATAGCTCCCATTTCTACAACGCTTTATGGTTGACAAAGCGCTTTCCTCACAACCACTCTGTGAGGTAGGGAGTGCAAGGATTATTATTCCCATTTCACAGATGAGGAACCGAAGGCTCAGTTCCTAAAATCACATAGCTACTAAGTGTCGGAGCCCTAAGTAACTACCCCATTGTATAATTTTACGAGAATTCAAATAACAGTCATTTTTGGAGATTCAAACCTGACAAACTTTGTGAATGCATTCGGCTCTGGCTTGAGCTCATGGCAGGGGGGGATTGGTGCCTCTTACTTTGGTAGTTAAATTCGAGAGAACCGTTGGGTTTCCTTTTTAAAAAATATGATCTGTTTCATTGTCCTTTTTTTTTTAAGTCAGAACACAAAAACCTGAGCTGCCAAAGTATTTTCCATTCTCAACACAACTACCTACCATATTGGTTCAAATATAGGCCACCCCTGAATAGAAAACATATCCCTAAGAGGACATCTCTTTAAAAGGAAAAAAAAAATTATAGGTAAACATAGAAAAATAATCACACAGAATTTGCCTTAAAATATACAGTTACTGTGAGATGAGTATTTTTGAAATATATTTTTCAAAGGCAATAAAGATGTTTTATTTATTTTTATCATTATCACTTTCTTTGTCTTTGTCAATTTGGTTGTTGTTTGGTGTATACTGATTTTGGCATGGTTATAGGCTACACTCAGGAATTGTATCATTCAGATTTGGGGAAAGAGTGTAGCCTGTATTTGGACCGATACGGTATTTAATACATCTGTTATGTGTGTGATCATGTGCACAAACTCACATCCATAAGGAGGTTTTCAGCCACATCCAAATGGTTGCTGTTGACCACGTTGAGTCGAACCTACCATTTGCATTGCCACAAAGGTGTAACTGTTTTGCTGGCATGAGCAAACAAAGATGTGAGTTTAAATATGCAATGAATTGTTGAAATTCTGCCAGTCATTTTTGATTGATAAATTTGTCTTTCATGGAGGATGCTAAACCCTTGTGGCACACATAATTCAAAATGTTTCCTTTTGTAAGTGATGATCTTTTAATAGATTTGGGATGATGAATTCTGTTTCATCTCACAGGTGGATACCCTCCGTCATGTTATCAATCAGACGGGAGGCTACAGTGATGGCCTGGGAGGAAATTCACTGTATAGTCCACATAATTTAAATGTGAGTACCCCTTGGGAGCATTATTTGGAAGAGCCATACACATTGTCAGACAAACATAGTGACTAATAAATGGCCCTTAGGCTTGCTGCTCACCTTATTTAGTATTTGTACTGGAGAAAGAACCTCCCCTTCCCACTCCCATCCCTTTTTCCTGTGATGAAGGATTTAACAAGTGAAGAAAAAGTTGTGGATTTTTCTTATTTGGAGGCTCTTCAGATGAACCATGGTCAAAGGAGATAAGGGACCTTGGATATTGTTAAATGCTTACTAGACTCCAAACTCCCATTGACATTTTGTAATTTATAGGTTCTTTACTGAAGGTCACCATATTATAAATTCTTTTATGTTCATTGTGCTCTTTTCCAGGTAGGTGGCATAGCTCATGCTATATTTTTAGATTCAAGCAGGAGGAGAATTGTGAACTCAGAGAATGTTAAAGCTGAATGAAACCTTAGAACATAGAATGTTGCAACATAGGTTATTAAACATACAGAGCTGGAAGGCATGTTAGAGATCAGGTGGTTTAACCCCTTATTTACCAGAAGAGGAAACTAAGTCCTAGAAAAGTGACTTGTCCAAGGTTACATAGCTCATTCTCAAAACACATGCAAAAAATTGTATCACTAAGGTTTTATCTGACAATAGAGAATTCCATTCCTATGAAACAGTTGAATAAAGGATCAATTCACAGCATGAAATTAATTTTAAATTTCCATTGGCTTATCAGTTTTAGGGGTAACTAATTTTAACATTTCAAAGAGATATAGTTGCAATTTTTTATTTGGAAGGAACCTTAGAGATGAATGCTGAAGCCTAGAAAAGTTAAGTGACTTGCCCAAGATCATATAGCTAGTAAGCATTGGAATCTAGAATTTGAATCCAAATCAATTGTTTTTCTGCTGTGTCATATTGCTTCTCAGTTCTATTTACGCCAAGGCTTTAAATTTGAGGAAGGGAAGGGAAGGGAGGAAGGAAGGAAGGAAGAAAGGAAAGAAGGAAGGAAGGAGGAACAGATATAGAAACAGACACATGGAGAAGCATGGCTTTTTTTTTCCTTCCTCTAATAAACTTGGCAAGAATTGACCTTCATTGTATAATTCTTTTAGCACTCTCTGTCATTCCCTGTTCCTAGCCCACATATACCCACAACTTCTGGGTAAATGGAGCATCAGGTTACTGCCAAGAGGGACTGGAGAGAAGTGTCAGAGACCCTGAGATGGGAGAGGGCATGAAGTATTCACCATACAGCTCTTTTCCTGGCTCTGATACTTCTTAGCTGTATGACTATAGGGAAATCCCTCTTTGAGCCTCAGTTTCTTCATCTATAAAATGGGGGAAATAATTCCACTAGCTACCTCACAGGGCTGTTTTGAGGAAAACACCTTGTCAACCTCAAAGCACTAGATAAATATGAGTTGTTGTTATTGTCAGTGAGAGAGTTGGAAAGACTCTCCCTTTTTAAGACTTCTGCTTGACAGAAGAGTAAATATTAATGATTTTAAAAGTGATTGAGGATGTTCAATTGGAAAGAGGAAAAAAACGTACCATTAAATACTCCAATCTTTTACATTGGAAATGTCAAATCTTTCTTTTTGGGGTTTATAAATAACTCATAATAACCCACAACAAACCATATAAAAAGCCTTTTAGTTGCATTTCTCCTTTTTCATTTAAGCATTTTGAAATGCTTCAGAGAATTTGCGATATCCTTATCAACATGATAAAATATGAAACTGTGATTGCCTGCAGCATTTTACAGACATGAATTCCATCTTCACTGATGAGGCTTGATAAGGCGCTGTTGTATAATACAGTGCATAATCTCAAACCACCAGAGTAAGGATTAATTTATTTTGAAAAAAAGAATGCACGCTGACAACCTCTCCTCCAGCTGCCAAGCTGGGTAAAAATATTGTACATTTGTTGTTTATAAATTTGGATAAAAGAGGAATGATGTTTACTTCAGATGGAATATCTTTAGACTTGTATCTGCACAAGAGGCTTTCTGTTTCTAAGTCGATTTTCAGACCTCAAAAAAAACAACTTACCTCCTCTATTGAGAAGAACATTTTTTATAATCCAAATGGATGTGCACAGCTTTGGAGATATTTAAAGCAGCATTGTGATTCTGGGGGTGGGGACAGGGAGTATGAAAGGGGAGGATATTTCTAGTTTTGTTTTGTGTTCAAACGTGAGATGGTTCTTCAGCAGCCTTGGAAATTCTCTTTCCATTTGATGCTATTGAGCTCTATGAGGTTATTTACAATTGCCTCTCTTATGGGAGAAAGAAAGGTGCTTTATAGGATCACAGGATTTAGAGTTAGAAGGGACCTAAAAGGCCATCCAACTGAAACCCTTTGTTTTCTGAATTATAGAACTGAAGCCCAGAGTTGATTGAAGAGCTGGGGTGTGAAAGCTGGAGTCTCCAGACTCTAAATTCAGGGTTCTTTTTTTTTTTTTACAGGCTTATTCTCCTTACTACTATTAATTGATTGATTCTTGAAAAAATGTAACTTTAGCTTCTAAGGATGGGGGAATGGAATTGGATTTTGGATCCATGGTAATGATGGGACACTGCTGGGCTTGAGCTAGCTCAGTTCCTCTCAAACTGCTGTGATAGTAAGGTTTTGCAACAGTTTGGTGAGTTTAGGTTACACCATATTAATAACACTATTGAACTGTGTTGGTCAGGGCAATGTTATTTGGGGTGTACTTGGAAGAGTTTGACAGTTAATCGAAAGACAGAGAACTCCTTTGAATAATGATTCCTGAAGGAGGAAACAATAGCATTCCTATTTCAGTAGTACAATCCCATGAGGGAGCCAATTAAAGCACTGTCATCCCCATTTTGGAGATAAAGAAACTGAGGCCCAGAGAAATGAATGACCTATGACCACACATTTAAGAAGGATTAGCTGGTATCCAAACCCAGGCTCCCTGACATCCAGTCTGCTATACTATTCCATGTAGGAAAAGAGTTCCTATACAGAATATGAAAGCATTACAACCTAGACCCAAGTGGGGTCAAAAACCTTGGCAAATTCATCAGCTGATAGATGGTTTGAGTTTTTGAGAATGCATCTTTTTTTTTTTTTTAAATAGATGCAAACTGGAATTCTGAGCAGGGGGTTTGTTTTGGTACCAAGCCACATTTATAGTGTATTAGTACAGCCTAACCTTTGGTGCACTGGCAGGCCTGTGTTCTGGGGGCAGTGTTGTTGCAAAGGCTAGTCTGTGCCCTGAGCATTTAGAGTCTGCCTGGCTCACCCTGGTCTCTCTAGAAAGGGCTGCCCCGTCACTTCCACTCAGTGTTCCCCAACTCATAAGCCCAGCACCTCCCTCTTCTTGACTGACATAAAAATATGTAGCGACAAGCTGTCTGCCACAGCAGAAATTTGATCAGACATTGATTTCAGCAATTGCCTCTATAGGCCAAGACATAAGGCAAATTTGTTTCTGAGCACTGTTATTGCTGATGCAGGTCAGATGCAGGAAGGGCCAGCGGCGTGTGGCGACATGTAGTAACATCCAAAATGGGAGCTACATTTATAGATAATTGGAAAACAGATCTGAATAGTGTGTGTTCCTCCACAGTTCATGCATTTTTATTCTAGAGGATGCAATTTGGAGGGAAATTCTGGCCTACATTCACAAGAGGTTATAGCAGGTGGCTGTCAGACATGCCCAGGAAGGACGCTGAACTTTCTATGGGAAGGGGAATTAGTCCTGAAGTTTATGCTTCCTCGAGCTCAGAGCTTTGTTTAAATCTTGTCCAAGCAAAAGCTCTCATTAATAACTCACATTTTTATAGTGCTTTACAGTTTTTAAAGCTTTTGATATATCACAAACTCATGTGATCTTTACTTTTAGCCTAGGAAGCATGTATAATTGTCACCCTTTTATTACATGAGGAAACAGAGGCCTTAGAAGGTAAAGGTAACTTACCCAAGGTCACTCTGCTAACAAGCGGAAGAACTGGGCTATGAACCTCAATCTACCTCCAAATCTAGTATTCTTTTCTTTTCACAAGAGCAGGCAGGGGTCTTAGAGGTCATCTGAACCAAACCCATTTTGCAGATGAAGAAACTGAGGCCTATTGAGATAAAATGACTTGCCTAAGATCACCCAGGTAATAACTAGGAAAGGCAAACTTTGAACCCAGGCCACATAACAATAATAATAATTATCATTTACATAGCACTTCAAGGTTTGTAATGCTTTACAAATATTATCTCATTTTACACTCACAACAACCCTGTGAGGTAGGTGCTATTCTTATCTTCATTTTACAGATGAGGAAACTAAGACAGAAAAATGTTCAATGACTTGCCCAGGGCCATGCTAGCTTTAAGTGTCTAAGCTCAGATTTGAACTCAGATCACCCTGACCCCAGGTACAATATTCCATCCAATGAGCCACCAGTTGCTCTAAAATTTTGACTAAATCCCATATTTGTCTTCCTGCACCACAAGCTTGCTTTCCTACTTAGATTTCTTTAAGAATTACTTTATTTGGGGGCAGCTAGGTGCCGCAGTGAATAGAGCACCAGCCCTGGATTCAGGAGGACCTGAGTTCAAATCCGGCCTCAGACACTTAACATATACTAGCTGTGTGACCCTGGGCAAGTCACTTAACCCTAATTGCCTCACCAAAAAAAAAAAAAAAAAGAATTACTTTATTTTGAACAGCAAACCAATCACCAATAATCGGCAGCTGGTGGATTCCTGCCAACAATTGTATGGCTGAATCCCTTCTACAACTTGAAAATTTATCACTGTCACATTTTGTGTACATTTAGTCTCAATGTAACTCCACATTCTACAAAGTCCTGCCAGCAAATGTTTCAGGAAATACCTATTCCTAAAGCAGCTGATGTAAGACTGGTGTCTTTGGGATGAGCACTCAATCTCTGACTCATGGGTTGTAGGGTCAAACTATGACCCTACTACTTATTGTGCCACATTAGACTCATCACTTAACATCTTGACCTTAGGATCTTTATTCATAAAATTAGGGTGTTCCTCTATGTGATAATAATGGCTAACATGTAGATAAGGCTTTACCATGTACTTTCCTCACAACAGCCCCATGAGGCAGAAGCAGTGTAAGTAGGATGATGCACGTTTTACCCCGGGTGGGGGTGGGGGTGGGGGAGTGGAGTGGAATAAAACCTGAGAAGAGAGGTAAAGTAACATTGCCTCATGGTCACACGAACACCAAGAGTAAGTGCCTATGTCAGACTCTGAAGTCACATCTTTCACTCTGAGCCTCATGGCCTCCCATTCTAATGTACTACAGGACCTTTGGTAGAAGGGACTCTGAGGTGCTTTCCACTTCTAAATGTATAAACCTGTGGTTTAGAAGCTTCCACCTTGACAGGGGATTGGGTCATGATGGGGACAAAATTAATATCTAAAAGTGTATAAGCTGAACCTTTGTTTCCCATTCCAGGCTAATGGAGGCTGGCAAGACGCAACAACTCCATCTTCTGTGACTTCCCCTACTGAAGGCCCAGGAAGTGTGCACTCTGATACCTCTAACTAATCTCCTAGCAACACTTTTTCCCTGAGCTGTTCTGCTTTGATAAGTGCATTCAGAGCAATAGGAGGAAAAGGAAAGAGTTGTTTTTCTGTTTTTGTTTTTGGTAGCCCACCATCTACAGCTTTACTGTAAAACCTTGTCTTATTAGAAAACTTGGGAAACATGTTTTTTAAGGATTCATAATCATTTGTATTTATACTTAAAAATACACAATATTAAAAAGCACTTTATCCAATTAGGCCAAGACTTAGCATTGTTGACAGCCCTGTAGCTATTTTATTCTAATTTATTATCAATTGTTTTCACATGAATGGTTTCACAGTTGCCAATTACTTGACCTTAAGGGTGAAAATTCAATATAAGTTTAACCTCAATAGTGGGAGCAGACACAGAGATACATACACCTCACTGAAATTTACCTTCGGGCATATTCCCATCAGAAAACCGAACTGAATCACAGAGTTCAGAGTTCCACCATGTTTCATCTTTTCATATCTTAGAAAGCTGGAATAAAGATACTGTTCGGTTATTGCAGTAAACGATGGTCGTGTTTCAGAATTCTTCCTCGTCACATTTTTGTTGTGATCTCTTCCTTTATAATTTGATCAGAGACTAGTAGCATCTTTTCTCTCTCTGAAAGCATCAGTGCCCAGAGTCTACTCTGTAATTTAATCATGGATGTAGATTGTTCTAAGAGGTTGCTGCTTAGTTTTGTGAAAGCTGAGATCTGGGGGTTTTACAGTATGAGCCGGGCGCTGCACACTGACTTGTCAAGATTTGCTACTTCCTCTTGGCAACAAAAAGGCACCGTTATATGGAGTGTTGTATATAGTGTAGCAAAAGAGTATTTATACATCTCACCAATCAAAACACAGCTTTATTACCTCATGCGAACTCATACAAACCAATAGAATTTCAACATGTTCTGTAGCTTAGAGTGCTCACTTACTACCTCTGAACAATACTCACGCTGTAGTTTGTCTTTCTTATCTTTTTGCATCTTGTAATTAACTCTTTGTTTCCCTTCATGAAATGTAATGTACATTGTAATCTTTTAAAACACACACACACACACACACACACACACACACACACACACACCAAAATAAAACAACAAAATCGGTGTTGCATTTGCAACTTAAAAAAACAACAACTCTAAAGTGGAAACATTGGGTCTTAATTTAACATGGAATCAGTGAAACTGTTGTAAATACTGAGAAACATTTTGAATGTTCTTCATCTTGTTACTAATCCACGCAAAAAAAAAAATTGTGATGCATACAGATTTCAGTATTCAGTACTGTATATTTCACCCTGTGTAACGGGGCCCCCTATCCTTTTTCTCTTTTGTATTGTATGCGATTCTGAACCTGATTGAGTCATGGAAATAATTTGTGGCAGTGATTCTAATGTATTAAAAAACGTTTCGTGTTACTTTCTAACTGGATTACACCCTGGATTGAAAAAGTCTTCCTTGTGGTAGTTATATGTAGTTTCAAACATGAATAAACTTTTTGCTTTCATGACCAAATGTTACTATAATTTCTTATTGTTCAATTCTAAATCATCAGCTGAAATTACTGTCAACTGCAAAACATCAGAGTTATCCAAATGGGGATTATGTGTCTTTTTTAAGTACCAAGGGTAATTGTCATATTCTTGCCTACAAGGAACTTTAAAACAATAACTGAGGTTGGCCTTGATACTATCTTCACTGTGAGTACTTATCAAGGGCCTACTCTGTGCCAGGCATTATTCAAGGTTCTAGGTATAAAAAAATAATGGAGGAGGAGATTCCCCCCCACCCCCACCCCTTAGAGCTTACATTCTAATGGGGAGCATAATACACACACACACACACACACACACACATAATATAAGCTAATAAAGTTTAGCAATTATCTGATCTAATCAACTCGTATAAATAAAGAAACTGAGGCAGGCAAAGGTTCAATGACTTACTGATTAGTGATAAAGTCAAAAGTAGGAGCTGGGTTTTCTGACTCCTAGACCTGAGAGCTTTCCATTACTCCAAGTTTGCTTTTAATATTAACGATTTAACCATGGTCTTGGCACCTTGTCTCTTCAGTGTGGCCAGTCCAGTGATGATAGACTTTTAAGAGTACTCAGTGTTGAGCAAAAAATCTTTTAAAAAAAGTGTTTAGTGTCATTTTTTTAAAAAGATCACTACCAACAAAGGCCTACATATTTTCTTTTAAGCTGACTTTATTAAATCTTAAGAAATATAAAATCAACTAAAAACTAATTATGTTCTAAATTATATTTCTTTTAAAATGTTTAGAACTCATATATATGTATCTGTTGCTGACTTCTAAATCTTTATAATAGAAGAGAGGTCAATAACAGGTAATTGGCCTAGTTACTATATCTCAAGGAAATTGACTCACAGGAAATCAAATTAATGTTAATCAGTTGCAGTAAATTGTCTATGATAAATATAACTGTTTGACTATTTCAGTTAGTGTATCTAGGCAAAGTCAGATGAAGAACCACTGTTACCATTAATCTCTAAGCAGTTATTCTGTGAGAGTAAACTTTATAAAATAGATTATTCTCTGAACTGTTTTCCTAATGTGGGCTTGTGACCTGCCTATAAGAATCTCTACAGTAGCTTCATTGGTATTTGCATGATTCAATTTCATGGGCCAGCCTTTCCTTATCTTGGTACAAAAATTAGTTCCTATGACAAGATATTTCATAGAAGGACTTTAAAAATCTATGAATCTATAGGCATAGGTACCCCCTCTGCCAATCATATCTCCTTTCTACCTTAGAGAACAGGTCTTCATGAGATATGGTGGCTAAAGTCAGCTGGTGACTGACCTTCTGAAAAGGATCCCCTTTTCCCTTAAACAGCCTTCATAGGCATTTTATACACACACACACACACACACACACACACACACACACATCAAATAGAAAGAAGATGGTAGTTTTATGAGGAAAAAAATGGGGAAAAAAAGGGTTGGAACAGAGAGAAAGGACAAAGATATAAAGAGATACCATATCTATAAAATAGCTACTAGCTGGCTATATATAATGTATGTGTGTGTATAATATGCATATGTGTGTATATATACATATACACACATATGCATATACATATATATGCAGAGTGGGCTAAAAGTCACAAAGGGGTTTCAATATTTAATAACTCGTTTGTTTTTTGTTTTTAATTTATAATTAATTTATAATACCACAGCATCATATACAGAATTACATTCTGTGTGAAAAATCAAATCTTGTAAATGGCGAAAAGCAAAGAAAAAATAATTTTCAAAAAGTTATTAAAACATCATGACTTTGGGCCCACCCTATGTGTATATTTGTATATTATATATGTGTATACACATATAATTTTGCCATACCCATACTGGAAGCCTTTCCAGCTTGGGTAAGCCTCTTTCAGAGTTTGCCTCTCCTGCTATATTTAGTCTTTGAAAACTCAGGGCCCCCTCCATTACCATGATGAAGCCTTAGAGGAAGATATCAGTGGCATCATTTTAAAAAAATATGTGTGAAAACAGGAGATATACAAGTTTATCTTAATGCCCAATCAAATATTAAGTTCCTGCTATTTGCCAATCACTATACTAGATCCTGGGGATGTGTAAGGATCCTGCAAGGATCTTACATTCTATCATTCAAGGAGACAACATGTACACAAAGTGTTTATGATGCTTTTACACAATTCTGATTCTATCTACAAGTTGATACTACTCAAACAGAAGGTGATTGGTTGCTTTCAAAAAATGTTTTCCATTCTATACAAATGATGCATTTTTTCTAAACTCAAATTCATGACATCCTACCCAGGAAATATGTAAACTTCCAGTTGATTGCTCCTTCCATGTCCAACTCCCAGCTCCATTACGATGCAACCCAAACCCTAGTATCCTGTTCTGGCTTTGATCCTACTCACCCTAACAAGCAGAATCATCCCTGATCTGGGACCAGATTGCACTCTAACCTTCAAAACCCTACCAGTTCAGGGGGCGGCTAGGTGGCACTGGCCCTGGATTCAGGAGGACCTGAGTTCAAATCTGACCTCAGACACTTGACACTTACTAGCTGTGTGACCCTGGGCAAGTCACTTAACCCTCATTGCCCTGAAAAAAACCAAAAACACACCAAAAAACCCTACCAGTTCACCTAGGGGCAGCTAGGTGGCACAGTGGATAAAGCACTGTTCCTGGAGTTGAGAACCTGAGTTCAAATCTCACCTCAGACACTTACTGGCTGTGTGACCCTGTATGACCCTAAGTCACTTAACCCCAATTGCCTTAAACATCCGGGACTATGTCCAATTGTCCTGATATATATCTTACCACTGGACCCAGATGGCTCTGGAGGAGAGAATAAGGTTGGTGACCTTGCACAGCCCTCCCTCGCTTAAATTCAATTCAGTGCAAGTCATACCATCACCTGATGTCATGGTCCTCTTTGAGAACAAAGGACAAACAACAGCCAGTTCACCTGGCTTTCCTGCATGCTCTCCACAATAAAAAAGATTACCCAAGTATTGTATGGGCATAGGCTCGCAAGAAAAGGTAGCTAATGATGTGTTGGATAACTGGTGAGATACAAAAAAAATCTCAACAAGCTGGAAAAATGGGCTGAAACTAACAAGATGAAATTCCTTAGGGATCAATGCAATATATATATATATATACATATATATATATATACTTGGTTTAAAAAGTTCAATAGTAAAAGTTCATGATGGGAGATGGGTGAGAAAGAGCTAAATTCTTTTTTTTGATAATGAAAAAATCTCTGGAAATGGCAAGGAGAATGTAAATACAATCAGAATATAAAAATGTGATTTTTTGAAAATTTCGCTTTCATTACATTAATAGAAGCAATATCCAGAATAAGGAAGGTGCTAGTTTGCTGTCCTCTGCCTTGGCCATACCAGATTCAAAATAATGTTCTCAGTTTGGGATTTCCTAATTTAGGAGGGACACTGAACAAGCTGGAATGTCTCCAGAGGTGGGTGACCAGGCTGGAGGAGGGAACATGGGAGAGATGGATAGGAGACTGTATCCTACAAGAAATGGCTATAAGTAACCTATAGAAGAGCAAAAAGTAGACATGATTTTTATCTTCAAATATTGGAAGGTGGGAAGTAAGGAAGAACACATTTATTATGTACCTATTACATGCCAGACACTTTGTTAAATGCTTTAGAAATATAATCTCATTTGCTCCTCACAACAACCCTGGGAGGGAGGTGCTAACAAAAGCACTTCATATATTCATGTTACAACTAAAAAAACTGAAGCAAATGGGTTAAGCAAATTATCCAGAGTTACATAGCTAGTAAATGTCTCAGGCTGGATTTGAACTTAGGCCTTCTGAATTCCAGGCCCAGTGATCTATTTACTGAGCCATCTCCCTGCACAAGAGGGCTTAGCTTTGTTCTTGGTCCCAGAGGGAAGCTCAAGGAATTTGTGGTGAGGCAAATTTCATCTCTGAAAGAAGAGCCTTCCTAATGTCGCAAGCACTGCTTCCCCCCCCCCCCCCACCTTCCACATACACACATGTAGTGCAGGAGTGTTGTTCAGTAGCTCAAAAGGGGACAGAATAGACATCTCTAACCTCTTCTTCCGTCACTCTTCTCTAAGGGAGACTTTAATTTCTGCCAGGACAAGTAAGAAGGGGACCAGAAGCCTGACCACTCTGGTCTCTTTAGAGAGAAGGGGTACTGGGCTAGAATTATATCTGTCTGCTTCCTTAAATATTATTTGTCTACGGAATACAATTTTCAGGTTCGATCAAACTTATGATTGATATTCACTAATTGGGGGCATTAGCACACCAAGGTTTATAATCAGGGATTGTCTCCCTCCCTACCAAATAACAGTTCCACAATGAACACACGTAGCAATTGGCAAAGAAAACCCATATATCCAATTCAATAACAAAACAAATCAGAACACATAAATAGGAGACTATAACAAACACTGCAGAGGAGTAATGGCGCTCTCCCACTGGGAATGGGGTAACAACTCTACTGAGAGAAAAAGTCTTAGGTCTCATGCAAGAGTGCGAAGTCTCTAGCAATCTGGAGATGGTGACACGGTGGAGACTGCCAGCTCCTCTCATTTCAACTTCTTCCCAGAGTCCTATTCTCTCTTCAGTAACCTGAAGTGTGCTTGACCCCTTCCATCTTCTCTCTTGAAGCTAGAAGAGTGCTTCACTCTGTAATGTCTGGAATATATGCTTGTATGTATACTTTCTCTTATTACTGTTTAGCTATGATTTGGATAAGTGGTTTTTTTGCTACTTATTTTATGTGTTCATTGTGGAATTGGTATTTGGTTAAGAAGGGAAACAAACCTTGGAGTCCTTTACCCCCGCCCCCCATTAATAAAACAGCAACCAGAAGTTAGCTTGAACATGAAAACCACATCTCCCTAGACAAATAACATTTAAGGAAGCTGAAAGATAGAATTCCAGCCTTGTACCCCTCTCTCTAAGATGAGCAAAGCAACCAAAGTTCTGGCCCTGACCTCTTGCTTCCTTTCCTAGCAGGAAATACAGCTGGGGGAGAAGTGGCTAGATGTGTCTGTTCCATCTCCCCTTGGAGATACTCAGTGACACCCTTTTGCTACATGTGTAGGCAATCCTTGTTACCCTAATAAGAAGAGATGCTTAGGAGTGAAGGTGGGCTACTTAGAGATAATGAGTTCCCCATCATTTGAGTTCTATTAGTGTAAGCTGAATGTCCACTCCTTGGTAACTGTAGAGAGGGTCTCAGTTAAGCTGTGGCTTCATCACTAGAGGATCTCTCAAGTACCTTCCAAAGCTAAAATTCTGTGATTTTGTTGCAAATGTTGTGGGAGGTGGGACATCGGGGAAGGTAGGCTGTGGAGATGATGATTATGGTGCTCATAAGCTAATAAAAACAAATAGCAAGGCAGCTGGCTACCTAGGGACACATGCACACCTGAGCACCATTAGATTAAGTGCCATAAACACCTGGGAAATGTACAATTAGATAAAGAACAGGTGTGTATGTGTGTGCATAGGCCTCATCTGTGTAATGGGGATGATAGCAGTTGCATAAGAAGTAGCCTCCTGAAGTGGAAAGAGCTCGAGTTACTAGGTTGTTGTTGTTCAGTTGTGCCCAACTCTTCGTTTCCCCATTTGAGGTTTGTTTGTTTGTTTTGTAAACATCCTGGAGTGCTTTGCCATTTCCTTCTCCAGCTCATTTTACAGAAGAGGAAACTGAGGCCCAGCAGGATCACACAGCTAGTGAGTATCTGAAGCCAGATTTGAATTCAGGCCAATAAGTCTTCCTGACTCCAAGCCGGGCACTCTACACACTGCACCGCCACCTTGCAGCCTGTGAGTTATGAGGATCTCAGCTCAAATCCTGTCTCTGCTTCAATTTTACAGTGTGAACCATAGGCTTCACTGCATCTGTTAGAAGCACAGTTTCCTCATCTGTAAAATGGAGTCAGTAGTGTGATGAGGATCTGCAGCAAAGTGGTGGCAGTGTCAGAGGACAGTGTAGCATCAAGAACACTAGGTCTGAAGTCAAAGGACCCAGGGTTTGAATTTGAGCTTTGCCTGCTTTGTGACCTTAGGTAAGTTTTTAAAACTCTCTAGACATTAATAAAAATGAGGTGGCTGTAATAGATATTCTCTAAAGACTCAGTTCTGAATCCTCTGAAGAAGGAGACCTGGCCCTATGGGCAAGTCAGCTTTATATGTCTGAGCCTCAGTTTCCCCATAGTTAAAATGGGGACAATCATACTTGTACTGCTGACCTCACAGGATTGCTGTGAAGATAAAATGAGAGCATAAAGCTCTCTGAATGCTTTAAGGCCATCTGTACAAGGTGTCTCAAAAGTATTAGTGATATTGGGGGCAGCTAGGTGGCGTAGTGGATAAAGCACTGGCCCTGGATTCAGGAGGACCTGAGTTCAAATCCAGCCTCAGACACTTGACACTTACTAGTTGTGTGACCCTGGACAAGTCACTTAAGCCTCATTGCCCCACCAAAAAAAAAAGTATTAGTGATATTAAAAGCTTAAAAACCACACTGAGACTTTTGGGACATCTCATATAAATGTGTGCTGCTGCTGCTTTGATTGAGTAGTGAGCCACTAATAATAGATAAGAGCTTGGGGGAAGGCAAAGTGAATGAGGTGGGGTGGTGATCCAGAATGGATATTTGAATGTCAGTTCGAGAGTACTTTTCACCCCTGGCTATGAAGTTTTCTACCTTTCCTCAGCTCCCCTGTCAGACAGCTTTCTATCACTTAGCATGTGGCAGAATGACTACTGGTTCTGCAGTGAGAGGACCTGTATGACCCTGGGCAAGTCATTCTTTTGACTTCCATCTTCAAATTTCCCCATCTTCAAATAATGGGAGGGGGTAAGTGATTTTTAAGCCCTCTTCTAGCTATAAATTCTATGATTCCCTTTGACCCCAGGTGGAATCAATCATGACCCTGTTCCTGTGAATTAAAGTGATGTTCTCTTTCCTGAGAAACACAATCAATTTTAGCCCTTGCCAAGTTCAGGAATCCCTTCTAATAACAAACACTTCGCATTTTTATAGCCCTTTACAGTTTTTTTTAAAAGCATTTTCCAGGGGGCAGCTAGGTGGTGCAGTGGATAAAGCACTGGCCCTGGATTCAGGAGGACCTGAGTTCAAATCCGGCCTCAGACACTTGACACTTACTAGCTGTGTGACCCTGGGCAAGTCAATTAACCCTCATTGCCCTGAAAAAAGAAAAAAAGCATTTTCCTCACAATTGTCCTGCTAGCATTGTTGCCATTTTACAGATAAAGAAACTGGGACCCAGAGACCCATGGAGTTAGTGAGACCACTGCACTTGGATTCACAAGAGCCCTAGGTTCAAATTTCAGCTCTGCCACTTATTTGCTGTGTGACCATGGAAAAATAAACTTTTCTCAACCTCAATCTCTTCTTTTATAAAAAGGGGGTAAAGGGGGCAGCTAGATGGCGCAGTGGATAGAGTACCAGCCCTGGAGTCAGGAGTACCCGAGTTCAAATCCGGCCTCAGACACTTAACACTTACTGGCTGTGTGACCCTGGGCAAGTTACTTAATCCCAATTGTCTCACCAAAAAAAAAAAAAAAAAAAGGGGGTGTGTGTAAAAAAATAAAATTAAAGAGGGGGGTAATAAAATCCAGAGTCCTTACTTTACATTGGAGTTTTGATGATCAAATGGGCTAATGTATGGAAAGCAAGGTGCTCTGCATATATGTCGACTAGAATTACCATGACATTATATTCTGCTTTGATGAATCTGATTGCCAATAATGCAGATAGCTATTCATCCACTCTTTCTAGGATCATAGAGATAGACATAGAAGGGACCTTAGATGTCATTGAGTCTAAACCCTGGATTTTCAGATGAAGAAAGTGAAAACCAGAGAAGTTAAGTGATTTGTTCAAGTCATAAATGGCAGAAGTTGGATTCTCAGGTCCTTCTAGTGCAGGGCTCTTTCTACTGGACCATATTGACTTCTGTCCTTTAGAACTCTTATTCATGTCCTTCCATCCATCCGACAGCCTGAGGGTGGGAGATCCTTTAGATCTCTTGGCATTGTATGAATGACATTGCCTGTTCTTGCTACATTACCTGAGTGCCTCCTTTTCATGTTATAAATCTTTTTGGTGATATTGTCATACCATTTCTGTATACTTCTTTTTTTTTGGTAGGCAATGGGGGTTAAGCGACTTGCCTAGGGTCACACAGCTAGTAAGTGTCAAGTATCTGAGGCTTGAAATCAGGTACTCCTGAATTCAGGGCTGGTGCTTTAACCACTGAGCCATCTAGCTGCCCCCCCTATACTTCTTTGTTAATAATTTGTTAATAATAATGAGTAGCAGTCTTTCCATGCCCACTACATGCCTCTCTGTTATCCTTTGGATGATGTCTAACTTTAATATAATAATATATACTATAATTATGTCATGTTATTATTAAAACATATTAGTGTATTACAATTCTTCAACAAAGTCCTATTTTGGTCCTTTGTGGTAGAATAGTGGTGATGTGAAATTATTGAAGACTATGTCAATGGACTCTAAGCTCTATAGGTTCTACTATACTGAAAATATATAATATAGACCTGGAGACAGAATAGACCTGGAGACAGACTGAACCTGACATTTCATGATAAACCATGAAACAGAAAAACTTTTAAATGTCCCTGTGTGGCCTCTTTCTGTTTCCTCAATAATAGTCGTAGAAGGTCAGAAAATGGAGCAAAGGGTATTAATAATTGCAAAGTTTTCGTGTCTACCTGCGACTGTTGGCTTATCATAGATCATCTAAATGTGAGATCCTTGTCCAATGATCCACAAATTGGCATATTGATGGAAGAACTGAGCCACATCAATATTGAAATTCTCATGGTAAATGAAGACAGAAGAAAGTTGCAGCTAAATGTAATATGTTTTCCTTGGAGAGACAAAAGGAGTTGGCAGAATTGGTTTCATCATGTACCCAAAGGCAACAAGAAACATAATTTCAAAGGACACTTGGTCATCTCATCTAGCAGGGCTCACAACAAACAGAAGCAATTTTCAAGAAGATAATTGCAGTTCATGGGGCAGCATCAATTGTAGAGAAGGAAGAGGTAAAGAAAGAGGTTATGAAAAATCTAGCAAGATCCTCCAAACCAATGAACATATATTTTGTTGTTATTATTGAGTCATTTCAGTCATGTCTGACTCTCCATGACCCCATTTGGGGTTTTCTTGGCAAAGATACTAGATAGAGTATCCTTCTCCAGCTCATTTTGCAGATGAGGAACTGAGGCAAACAGGATTAAGTAATTTGCCTAGGGTCACACAACTAGTAAGGGTTAGAAGACAGATTTGAACTCAGGTCCTCCTGACTCTAGAGCCGTCACTTTTTTCAATAAGCCACCTAGATACGCCATATATTTTGTTACAAGATAGCTTCAGTGTTCTTTGCTAGATCTTTATCCAGGTCATTCCTTCTAACCATAGGTGTCCCACAGGGACCTATGTCCTGGGTCCTTTTCTCTTCTCCCTTACTTCACTTGGTGATCTCATCAGCTCCCAGGGATTTAATAATGAGTTCTTTGCTTATGTAGCTCATATCTACTTATCCTGACCTAACCTCTCTGTTGACCTCCAGTATCACATCTCCAGCTGCCTGTCAGACATCTCAAACTGCATGTCCAGTAGACTTCTTAAACTCAACATGTCCTAAAGGGAATTCATTATCTCTTCCCCTTCCAAACTTCCCTATTACTGTCAAAGGTAATAACATCCTTCCTATTCCCCAGGCTTGTAAGCCAGGTGTCATTCTCCACTCCTCCCTATCTCTCAGCCCACTCCCATATTCAATCTGTTGCCCAAACCCATTGATTTCACCTTTGCTACATCTCTTGAATATGCTCTTTCCTCTCCTCAGAGACTGCCACCACTCTGGTGCAAGCCCTCATCATCTCACACCTGCTTTATTGCAGTAGTGTGCTAGTGGGGCTGCCTGACACAAGTCATTCCCCACTCTAATCCAACCTTAATTCAGCTGTCAAAGTGATTTTTCTAGGGTATGGTGACACTACCCACTCCCCTGCTCAGACTCTAGTGGCTCCCTATCACCTCTAGGATCAAATAAATATTTTTCTGCTTGGCATACAAAGCCCTTCATAACCAATCCTCCTCCCCATACATGTACACACCTTTTCAGGCTTCTTACATCTTATTCCCTGTTATGTCCACTTTGATCTAGTGACACTGGCTTATTTGATGTTCCATGAACAGGACAATCCATCTCACTTCCATACATTTTATCTGGCTGTCCCTCATGCCTGGAAAACTCTCCTTCCTCATCTCTCCCTCCTGGCTTCCCTGACTTTTTAAAAGTCCCAACTAAAATCCCATCTTCTATAGGAAGCCTTCCTCAACTCCTCTTAAATTAAGTGCCTTCCTTTCAGAAAAACCTGAGAAGATTTATATGAACTGATGCAAAGAGATATAAGCAGAACTAGGAGAATAGTATATACACAGTAACAGTAACATTGTAATGATGAACATCCGTGAAAGACTTAGTGACTCTGATTGATACAATTCAAGACAATTCCAAAGTACTTGTGGTGAAAAATGCTATCCATCTCCAGAGAGAGAAGTAATGAACTCTGAGTGAAAATTGAAGCATTCTCTTTATTTTTCTTACTTTTTGTGACAAGGATAATATAGAAATATTTTGTATGACTTCACATGTATAATGGGTATCATATTGCTTGCCTTCTCAATGGCTGGGGAAGGGGCTGGAGGAGGAAGAAAATTTGCAGCTCAAAATTCAAAAGAGAATGTTAAAAATAAATAATGTTAAAACATATACAAATAAATAAATTGGAAAGAATAGTGCCTTCTCACAGTTAATTATTTCCTATTTACTTATAAGTAACTTGTTTGTACATACTTGTTTGGTTGTTGTCTCCTCCATTACATTGTGTGCTTCTTGAGGACAGGGACTATCTTTTACCTCTTTTTGTATACCCAGCTCTTAATACAGTGCCTGTCACCTGGTAGTCACTTAATAAATGTTCATTGACTGAGCTTGGACATGGGCATAGGGTGAAAAATATGTTGGAAAATATGACAAATATTTTCTTCTTTTTTATAAGGGAGATTTCTATTGGAGGTAACATATAATTAAAATGTGTTAGTGATAGAAAACCAAAAAGCATCAATAAAACACAATGCAAATCAATAAATATTTTTAAAGAAAATATGGCTTAAGTTTGAGAACCAAGAGGCTAAAGGCTTATAGATGACATTAAAGCTTCACAGTTGTATATAATGAATATCTTCTGCCAGAAGAAAGCCAGAAGATGCTATACATGGTGAATATTGAAAAACACCACACAAGCAAAAAATAAATTAACTCTATTTTAACAGACAGAAGACAACTAGTTACAGATCTAATAGTTACATCACAAAGAGTTGTCCGTATGCAGTCATGGACTAGTTAGAGCAAAGGTCAAAATCAATATCCAATTAGAAGAAAGGATAATGGTAAAAAAGGAGACACCGAACATTTGCAACAGTTTTCTCAACCTATTTAAACAAGCAACTGACATTTTAAAAAATGGGGAGTGGAAAAGGACAAAGATAGTAATAGTAACCATGATCACTTCCTGTAAAAATTTAATGGATTTAAAAGTTGTCACAACAAAGAGGCCAAAAGAGCTGAGAAATCACCTTAACCTCCTTAGGACCTGGAGAGAAATGGTAGTCAAGGACAACACTGGTTTAGATTACCAACTTAGTTGTAAAACCCTACAGAGAAACATGGAAGAAGATGCTAAGCAAAATCACCTCATAAAAGAGAGAAAAGCAACAGAAGCAAAAATGAGTCTACAGAAAACTTGGCATGGAGAAACAAAGCCAAGATGGTGGAGTAGTAGGAAGAAGTACAGCTGAACTTTCCCCCACAACTCCTCCACAAAAATCAGGAAAAGACAACAGACTATGTCCTGAGGTGAAATTAGGGGAAACAGTCATTTTTTCCAGCTCAGGTTGGCATAGAAAAAGAAACAGAGATATATTCTCTAGGGACAGGCTCTATCCAGGAGAGCATGGCATGGATCTGTCTAGGAGAGGGATTAAATGAATAGTGTAACCTTTCATCAGGGCAAAAAAAGGTCCCAAACCCACATAAAGGGGCTTGACCTTATGCAGACTGCAGGAACAGGTGCTACCTGGCAACCATCATTCATTAGCCAGTTCTGAGTGACAGATTCTGGGTGGATGGAGGAGGGGCCCTATGTATGAGTGACTTTACAAGTTGTGGGGCCTAGTCTGTATACTGAGAAGAAGAACAAGCTCAGAAACAAGCAGGAATTGTGTGATTCTGACCCCAGAAACAAAGCAGGACTGGGAGACTCAGTTCCAGCAACAGAATAACCAAGTTAGGAATCCCTGACCAAAGGGGAATCCAACAGTTCTGCTGCTCCGAATTTACAGAGCTTTCTAGATAGCTGATAGTGATTGACCCCAGCAGCAGTCTTGGAACTTCGACCAAGAGCAAACCTGAAGGAATATTGCTCAGATTCAAAGTAAGATCAGGAAATTTTAGGACTCAGACCAGAAGATAAGTGATTGAACTTTACCTTGATCAGACCACCAAGTCAGAGCACTGGACTATTCCTGGTCTGAGCTGTCCCTGGAATAACACAATACTCAATACCCCAAGAAAGGAATAGCAGGACATAAGAAGACACAACTCAATATGTATTCCAGGACCTCTGACCTCAGTCCAGACATTCTCTTCAGGAGTGCACAGACTATATCTCCAACAAAAAAATTCAAAAACAGGAAGTAGGCTGGAAGAATGAGCAAACAAAACAATCCCACCATAAAAAGCAATTAGACTGACAGGGACACTCAAAAAACACAAACGTAGAACAACAACAACAAAAATCCATGACTCCAAAATATCTCTAAGCACACAGTTTGGGCACAAATTCAACTATAACGCCTAGAATAGATGAAGTGAGCATTTTTAAAGAGTTTTCAAATGCTCTTACAAATAAAATGGACAATAAATGAGAACTATGAATGAAAGAATTAGAAATAGAATTAGCAGTTTTGTATAAGAGGCACAAACTACAACTCCCTGAAAATTAGCATGAACCAAATAGAAGCTAATGACTTTATGAGACAACAAGCAATATTAAGACAAAGTCAACAGGCTGAAAAAAATAGAAGAAAATGTAAGCTATTTCATAACAAAACAAAAGAAAAACCTAACCCAGAAAATAGATCAAAGGGAAATAATTTTAAAATAACTTGACTAACTGAAAGTCATGGTACAAAAAAAGAGCCTACACATCATATTTCAAAAAATCATGAAAGAAAACTACATAGAATTCCTAGAACCAGAAGGGAAAATGAAAATAGAAAAAAATATACCAGTCATTTCCTGAAAGAAACTTCTAAATGAAAATTCTCGGGAACATTACACCCAAAATTAAGAGCTTCCAAGTCAAAGAAAAAAAATGCTACAAGTAGCCAGAAAGAAAGCATTCAAGTGTCAAGGAGCCACAAAAAGCATCACACAAAATTTAGCTGCTACCTACACAAAGGGGTGGAGAGCTTAGAATTCGATATTCAAGAAGGCAAAGAATATAGACTTACAACCAAGAAAAACTCACCCAGCAAAACTTGGAGGAAATGGATCTTTAATGAAATAAAGGACTTCCAAGAATTCCTGATAAAAAGACAAAAATGAGAAATAAAGAAGTTGAGGCTCTGAATTAAATTTGAGAAAAGGTGTATAT
Source organism: Dromiciops gliroides (assembly GCF_019393635.1). Classification (NCBI taxonomy): domain Eukaryota; kingdom Metazoa; phylum Chordata; class Mammalia; order Microbiotheria; family Microbiotheriidae; genus Dromiciops; species Dromiciops gliroides. The sequence goes on along the minus strand of NC_057862.1, from coordinate 422,738,966 downwards.
GATAAATATCTAGTAATTATGAATAGTAATAGAAAGGAATATACATACTTCTAAGATGTGTATGGAACCTTTATAGAAATTGGCCATGTATTAGTCACAAACAAATACCAAAAAATGGAAACATTAAGCCCATCATTTACCAAACAAAAGCAATAAAAAGAGAGAGGATTAACATTAATTGGAGATAAATAAATTAATCTTAAATAATTGCTAGGTCAAAAAATGAATCATTGAAACAACATTTAATTTCACCAAAGAAAATGACATTGAGATATTGTTCTAAAATTTTCAGGATTCAGCCAAAGCAATACTTAGGGAAAATTTTTACATCTCAAAATATGTTTATTAACAAAAGAGATAAAGAACAGGTTAGTGAATTGGACATGCAACAAAAAAAACCCCGACAACTTAGAAAAGCATCAAAACAGCTCTCTCAAGTAAACACTGAAAAAAAGAAAGAAAGAAAGAAATTCTGAAACTCAAAGGAAAAGCTAACAATATTAAAAGCAAAAACAAAATGTTGTATTGGTAAATAAAACTAGAAACTGAATCTTTTAAAAAATAAAATCAATGTCATTAGATTGTATGTGTTAAAAATAGAGAGGAAAAGCAATTGCTAGCTTCAAAAATTAACAAGGAGGATTCATAGCCAATGAAGAAGAAATAAATGATGTGATCAGAAAATATTTTCCTCAGCTACATACCAAAAAACTTATAGCTTAAATGAAATGGATGAATATTTATACAAATACAAACATCCAGACTAACAGAATAAGATATAAATAATTTAAATACTTCAATCTTAGAAAAATTGAACTCCTAAAGAAAGAAAACCCAGAACAACCAGATGAATTTACAAATGAATGATATGTAACTTTAAAAGAAAAATTAATTCCAATATTACATAAACTATTTGCAAAAAAATAAGAAAGAAAAGGGCCCTACCAAATTACTTCAATATCTAAACTAAAAAGAGATAAAATAGAGAAAGAAAACTGTAGACCTTAATGAATACCAATGCAAACAAGTTTAAATGAAATATAAGCAAAGAGGCTACATCAACATACCCAAAAGACTGTACAACATGACTATATTAGTTTTATACCAGGAATGCAGAGCTGGTTCAAGATTAGGAAAAACTGTAAGCATAATAGATCAAATTAATAACAAAATGATAAAAATAATTATACTGCATTGGCAACATTATAGCAATAGAAATGATTATTCCAATAGATCCAAGAAAAGCTTTTGACAAAACAAAACACCTGTTTATTTTAAAAACATTAAAAAGCATAAGAATAAATGGACCATTACTTAATATGGCATGTAGTATCTATCTAAAAACAAAATCCAACATTATATGTACTGGAGATAAACTATCAACTTTCCAATAAGACCAGGGGGTAAATCAGGATGTCCATTATCCCCATTATTATTTGATACAGTGCTGGAAATGCTAGTTATAACAATAAGACAAGAAAAATAAATTGAGAGGATAAGTATAGGAAAACAAAGAAACAAAATTATCACTTTTTATAGATGATATTATGGTCTACTTGGAGAACTCTAGAGAGTCAACTAAAAATTAATTGAAACAATTAATAACTTCAGCAAAGTAGCAGGATATGAAATAAACCTATACAGATAATAAATGGACAGCCTAAGTACTGCACTGCTACCCAGGAAATGTAGAGGGGCCTAGAGGAAGGCCTCCAGTACAAGTACATCCTCTGAGGAAGATCTGTGGGAAAACATGTACAAGAATCACACCAGTGAAAAATCCATTGTGATCTACATTGGTAGAAGGAATAGCCACCTCCTAGGGAGCAGATTCCACCCACTGAAGAAATACTGAAGGTTAATGATAAAAGTGATGATAATGACAATGATGGTGCTGACAACTTGATATGATCTCATAGCTTGTGAATCACAGAGCTGAGATCCGAGCCAGTGACTCTTTCCATGATGACATGAAGCATTGTTAATACTCCTGAAAAGTAGTCACCCAGTCTCTGCTCAAATACTATCACTGATAGGGGCTCACCCCCATTCTACAGCAGGGGCAAGAGCCCTGGCTGATGTAGACATTACTCCATCACTGGTCAGTACCTGTCTCTATAATTGGGTTTGGGGCCTTGGCCCCTGTGTTACCCTCTGTAGATGATTAACTTCAGGCCCACCTGGGTATTCGCAGGGAGGTCCATGATTGTTCCCCTCCCCACCCAGGTCCTAGCTCTACCCATTCCTCCACTCCTGCCAGCAGGATCCTGGGCCCAGCCTTTGAGGGTTTCTTAGCAGGACTGCAGTTAGCTGGTCAGACAAATATGAAACTTTTATTTAGTTTCCTTTTCCCAGCCTTCCAGGAGTAAACAGGCTCTGAAATTGTAGCCAGCACATCACCTTGTTCCAGCAGTGGTGACAGCAGCAGCAAAAGCAGGCACCAGAGAAGCTGATTAACTTTTCTTCCTCCCCCCCACTCTCTTTCCCTGCATTGCTCTCAAAACCCACTTGATCATCTTTCAGTCATTCCAGAATCAAAAGACTTGTTTATTGGAGACAGATTTCCTGAATGGGGCTGCCAATACTCATTCTCCTTAGATGATCTGATTAAAATCAGACCTTGTCAACTCAGTTCCCACCTGGGCTGTGCTGGCCCCAGACCAGGGTACCAAGTCCAGGACACATGCTTGGGGGGGGGGTGCTATCCAGCACTTAGGTTTGGGGTGTAATGTGTAGTCCTCTGTATATAGGGCAAATCCCACCCCAGGTGAAATCCCCCAAAGATTGTCCTGGTTAAAGGTAGTTCCTGGTTAGTTTGTGTACTTGGGGGAGGAGGGCCTTCAAGGTCCACAGTTCGGGTAGTCTAGTACCCAAACTTGACTTGGAGATGACAGGCTGGTGAGTAGTCAGTTGAAGAGGCCCTTTCACTGATGCTACCTATGGTTGGACCCCATGGGCTGGGGCACCAAAGCACGAGGGAGGTCAAAGCCCCAGCCTAGATCGATAGTTATTAACCTCTTTGTTGCCAGGTGCCCTTCTGGGAGTCTGGGGAAACCTACAGACCTATTCTCAGAATGATGATTTTAAACACATAAAATAAAGTACATAGGATTACAAAAGGAAACCAATTATTTTAAGATAGAGTTACCAAAATATTTTAAAAGTAAATTCCCAGACCTCAGTAAGAACACCAGGAGCAGCTGTAAGGACTACAAGCAGGGGAGGGAAGCACTCTACCAGCTTACAGATATAGTAATCGCCATTTGGACACCAGTCAGTGCTCTGGGAGAACTGGGCCAGTAGCCCTGGATCCCACCAGACCTCACCTACTCTCAGCATCTCCAAGGCTAATAAAAGGCCAGTTATTTTTTTCCTTGGTAAAAATTTAGCCGAAAATATACGCATCATTAAATATGGAAATCTAGAATTTTATTACCAATTTGCTAGATCCAAACTGACACCAATTAAGCAAAAAAGATATCATTTATAAAAAGGCAGAGTTCAACTCGTATTAAATATGAAATGTAATTTTCAGCTGCTTTTGATTTATTGCTGGTGGTATATTGTTCAAAGAAGCATGTTATATTTCAATAGAGAAATATTGTTTATTCATTAATATTTTAAAACTTGCTTATTGCTGTGTAGGGCTCTCACGGAATGAAACTTATGATTTAAACCATGAATTAATAAACACATTTGAAAGTGTTAGATGAGATCACAACCTCTCATTTTTCATTTTCCTGGGAGCATATTAAAGTTTGATAATTCGGCACCAACGATTTTTTCTTGTAAATAAAGATGCAGATTCCGAAGCAGTTGGCTAATTTCAGGTAACTGGGAGCGCAAAGCAATAACCTGTGAGTCTGTGTCAAGATAGGAGAGTCCCCGCACCAACCCAGAGAAGATGCTTTGGGTTCATTTTTATACTTTTCATAAATCTTCAATTTAGGGTCCCCAGCTGGCTGTCACCAGCACTGTTTTGAAGCCTGAACATTTGTGGGTATGTTTGCGAATACGTCTGTGTATACACCTGTGATTGTGTATGCCGTGCATGTGAATGGGCAAGGGTACACACACATGCGGAACATTGATTAAAAGCACACCTGTGTTTATTAACTCTCTTCAGGCACCCATGTAAACACCCAAGTCCGTGGAGTTGTCTCTGTGATTTGGAGATGGAGAAAGAGCATTTTCTCTTTGAGAGAATGAGCAGTCGCTCATTGGAAAGGAGCTGCTGTCTGAACTACCATACTTTCTATGAGCCTCAATATAATACAATGATGGTTGGTATAGCCCTGGAGGGTCAATCCTGAGTCTGTAATGCCAACTGGGGGGGTTCCTGATGCCTACTCAAACTCCCTCCATTAGGTATAAATTTGTAGGAGACAGCTGGGAGGGACCTTAGAAATCATGTAGTCCAATCCCCTAATTTTACAGATGGGGAAACTGAGTTCTGAAGCCCTTAAGCCATTGGGCCAAATCCCACAGCTAATAGGTATCAGAGGCAGGATCCAAACCCAAGTGGCCTGATTCTGAATCTAAGACTCTCTTTGCTATGTTTCTCTGTCTCTCTTTCTAGCCTTTCTGTCAGTGTAACTCAACTCAGTTTAACAGACATATCTTTTTTTTTTTGCAGGGCAATGAGGGTTAAATGACTTGCCCAGGGTCACACAGCTAGTAAGTATCAAGTGTCTGAAGCCAGATTTGAACTCAGGTCCTCCTGAATCCAGGGCTGGTTCTTTATCCACTGTGCCACCTAGCTGCCCCCAGACATATCATCTTTAACACCCACTATGTGCAATGGCTTTTTCAATTGCTGCCAGTGATCTTGGGGAGGTAACAACCTCTCCTAGTCTGTGTTTCCTCATTTGTGAAATTAAAAAAAAGTTGGGGACAAATCACTTAAACTCTTTGAAACTCAATTTCCTTATCTGTAAAATGAGGAAGTTACAAGAGTTGACCTTCCTACTTACATGAACTGATGCTGAGTGAGATGAGCAGAACCAGGAGAACATTGTACACAGTATCAACAACATTGTGTGATGATCAACTGTGATAGACTTGACTCTTCTCAGCAATACAATGGTCCAAAATAGTTCCAAAGGATTCATGATGGAAAATGCTCTCCACATCCAGAAAAATAAAAGAACTGTAGCATCTAGATGCAGAATGAACCATACTAGTTCCATTTTTTTGGTTTTTTTTTTGTTGTTTTTCCCTTTTGCTCTAATTCTTCTTTCACAGCATGACTAATGCAGAAATATGTTTAATGTGATTATACATGTATAACCTATATCAGATTGCTTGCTGTCTTGGGGAGGGGGGAGGGAAACAAATTTGAAACTAGAAATCTTATAAAAACAAACTTTGAAAACTATCTCTACATGTAACTAGAAAATAATAAAATACTTTTATGATTAAAAAAGTGGACCTTCCTAAGGTTCATTCCAACTCTAAACTCATAATCAAGTCATAATGAGATGATATTTGAAATATGAGATGATCTTAATCTGGTGAACCTGCGCCTTCTGGGGTATCGTCCAACTCCAAAAGTCTGTGATTCAACACCTACTATGTGCAGAGCCTCTCCTAGGTGCTAGGGACACAAAGACAAAAACTGAGGCCTTTCCTGCCCTCAAGGAGTTTACATTTTACTGGAAACTAAACTCCTATAAATCTGGAAAAGCTCTGAGTGTAGGCCAGATCATGAAATCTGTGTTTGCTATTCAAGGACCATTCCCGATGAGGACAGAGATGTCCATTACCTGAGGAGTACAATGGATGATGGGTTTTTCTCAACCATGATAACTCATGGAGACTTTCTATTTGCACAAGGAGCCTGGAGAATAGGGGATTGGAAAGTGAATTGGAGGAAATATCCACACTCAAGGAATCTGAGAGATTTGGAATTACTGAAGAATGTTCAAGATGTTGTGCTCAGTGTTAGGGATACAAAAATAAATGAAAGATTATATGATCCTTGCCTTCAGGGATCTACCTAGTAAAAGGTTTAAGTTGGTCTTTTTCATTGGATTACAGAATCTCAGAGTTCAGAAGGACCTCATACTTGAACAAGAATGACCTCTAGGGGCAGCTAGGTGGTGCGGTGGATAGAGCACTGGCCCTGGAGTCAGGAGTACCTGAGTTCAAATTCGGCCTCAGACACTGAACACTTACTAGCTGTGTGACCCTGGGCAAGTCACTTAACTTCAATTGCCTCAAAAAAAAAAAGAATGACCTTTACAAGCTACCCTCCAAATGGTTACTTATGCTTTGTCAAAAGATCTTCAGTGAAGGGGGCACCCACTACCTCCTGCAGCAGCGCATTTCACTTCTGGATAGCCCAATTATTACGAATTTTTTCCTCATGTCAAGTCCAGATTTTCTTCTTTGCAACTTCCATCCATTTTTCTCTCCTGCCTTCTTGGGCTAATCTCTCTTCAACATAATAAATAACTTTTCAAATCTTTGAAGACAGATATAAAGACCCTTGCCGGCTAAGTCTTCTCTAAACTATCCATCTCCCATTCTTTCAACTGGTCCTCATGTCATATGACCTCAAAACCCTTCACTATCTTGTACCATCTTCTCTGGACATCCTTATCAATGCTTTTCCCAAAATATGGTACCCCAAAGTGAATACATTATTTTAGATAGGGTCTGACCAGGACAGAATACCAAGGAATGATTATATCCCTAGTTTTAGACACTCTATCTCTTTCTTGATTTCCATGGCACATTCTCAATATTGAGCTTGCAGATCACTACATATAACCTCATCTAAAGGGTATAGATAAAATTAAAGTAGAAAAATGTATAAATGTGTCAAATACTCTCTATTTCCCCCCTCTTTTCTTCCTTCTCTCCTCCTCCTACCTCCCTTTTCCCTTTTTTCTCCTCTCCTTTTTCTCTCCCTCGTTTTCTCTTTCTCTCTCCCTCTTCTTTCCTCTTTCTCTTCCTTCCTCCTTTCTATATTTAATCTTTCTTATTCTGTGTGTACTTACCTATGTACATGTTATTTCTCCAAATAGACTTCAGGCTCCTTGCAAACAGGCACTCTTTCATTCTTCATCTTTGTGTCCCCTCTGCCACAGTGTCTGGCATGTAGTAGGCTCTCCACAAATGCTTTTTGGCTGGTTGATTTGATCCTTATCACACAAAGATGAGCAAAGGAACTGAGGACAGTTCCTCAGAAAAGGAAAGACTTAGGGGAGACCTGAAAGCAGTCACATGGAAGAGGGAATAGCCTTCTTTGCCTTGGCCCCAAAGGGCCATGAACAATGAGTAAAAGTCAAGAGGCAGATTTAGGCTTTGATGTTAGGAGAAGCTTTCTCATCATTAGAGCTGTCCCAAAGTGGACCAGGCTGGGACTTTCTCTGTCAGTGGAGGTCTTTTTTTTTTTTTTTTTTTTAGTGAGGCAATTGGGGTTAAGTGACTTGCCCAGGGTCACACAGCTAGTAAGTGTTAAGTGTCTGAGGCTGGATTTGAACTCAGGTACTCCTGACTCCAGGGCCAGTGCTCTATCCACTGCGCCACCTAGCTGCCCCAGTGGAGGTCTTTAAGCAAAGGCCTCATGACTAAATGTTGGGTGTGTGGTATGTTGGATATGTTGTATGTTGAGTATGTTGCAGAGGGAGATTGTTGTTCAGGTAGAGGTTGGGCTAAATGGCTTCTAAATTTCCTTTCCTCTCTGAGCTCCTATGATTCTGTGGTGATATATGGTAATTGTGCTAGAATTGCTAAAGAAATATTATTTAACAAAGAAGGGGAAGAAACACATCTAAGCATCATTGAAGAGGGAAAACTGTGGTAAAACTGTATAGTGCTTTATAAAGTCAAATAACAGGGGAAAAGAGTCCATTAGTGATAAAGTACCTTTGACAGCTTGGATTGACTAGATAAAGGAAACAGAATTTAATAATGCAAGCTACCACTCAGGGTTGGAAGGGACATCAGAAGCCATCTAAGCCAATGAGTACCTGAAGAGAAATCCTTTCTACAACAGCCCCCCCTCAAGCTTCATCTAAACTCCACTTGAAGACCTCCAGTTATGGGGAACTCACTACTCCCTGAGGGAGGCTTTTTTTTGAAGCTTTAGGCATTCGCTCTCCCACCGGGCTGCATTACCATAACAATCTCCGACATTTCAGTTTTAAGAACTCATTTCATCCTTTAATAGAAAATGACAGTGCCAGTCACAGAGAAAGCACAGAAGGTTCACTCCGAGAATAAACCTCAGGAGTCTCCTCCCTAAGTGGTCTTGCCTGCTGTGGGTTGATCCCTTTCTACAACAAAAGAGGGTATATTGTAAATCAGGGTTAGTTGAGTCAGGCTAAGGGGTAAAGGGGATAGGGCAAAGGGTAAGGGTAGGAAGAGGCCCTACTAAGACTAGCTCGTTAATTGTACAAGTAAGGTTCCTAAGCTTCAAATGAAATCACCCATTTCTTAAAAGTTCAGGGAGGGATGTGATTATATATATATATATATATATATATGCATACACACATTTGTGTATGTATATATGTGCATATGCACACATATATGCGAGTATACATATATGTGTGCATGTGTAGATGTATACATGTGTGCATGTATGTATATGTATATATGTGTATATATGGCATCTTCTCCTATTGGAACTTAAGTTCCTTGAGGACTAAGAATGTCTGACATCTTTTCATTCCCAGCACCTAGCACAGTGTCAGACACATCGTGGGTAATTAATAAATGCTGTTTCATTTATTCTTGTCAATGTGACCTACTCTGAAACTTGGGGTTTAGTTCATTCAAAATCTTTGATGAGAAAGGCACGGATGGGGAGAAGGGAAGCTCTAGAGTAAGATCAGAGGCAGTAATGTGAGATACCCCACTCTGGGGTTTCTCTGACTCCTCCCCCATGCCCCAGGAATCCCATTACTGGGAAAACCTCATCATCCTGCAAGATTCCATCAGGCTTGGTCCTCTACCTCATTTCTATCCTCGGTCCCTCTGATGGGAGAGTGGGGCCACATTGGGAGCTCAGCTGGATAGTTCATTTCTCATCTGGCTTCAAGACTTTGAGATTTCAATGACTTTGTCATGCCTCTAAGTTGAATATCTTCCCCTTCCCACTCCTCTCCCAATTTTCAGCCTTCTGTGTATTGTCTTCCTCTGTTAAATTGTAAGCTCCTAGGTGGCGCAGTGGATAAAGCGCTGGCCTTGGATTCAGGAGGACCTGAATTCAAATGCAGCCTCAGACACTTGATACTTACTAGCTGTGTGACCCTGTGCAAGTCACTTAACCCTCATTGCCCCGCAAAAAACCCCAACCCCCCAAAAAACAACAACCAACAAACAAAAACAACAATAAAAAAGTTGTAAGGTCCTTGAAAACAGGGACTGTCTTTCTTTTTTTCATACTTATATCTCTAGAACTTAGCACAACACCTGGCACTTAATAAATATTTATTGACTTTTATTGACTATTGACTAAGGTTTCTTCTAACTCTAAACTGTATGATGCTATAAGGTGACTTTGGTAAGGTATGTTAAGAATGGATGGGGGGCAGTTAGGTGGCACAGTGGATAAAGCACCGGCCCTGGATTCAGGAGTACCTGAGTTCAAATCCGGCCTCAGACACTTACTAGCTGTGTGACCCTGGGCAAGTCACTTAACCCCCATTGCCCTGCTAAAATTAAAAAAAAAAAAGAATGGATGGGAGGTGGGGCAGCTAGGTGGTGCAGTGGATAGAGCACTGGTCCTGGATTCAGGAGGACCTGAGTTCAAATCCAACCTCAGACACTTGACACTTACTAGCTGTGTGACTCTGGGCAAGTCACTTAACCCCAATTGCCTCACCAAAAAAAAAAAAAGGAAACCAAACCAAAACAAAGAATGGATGGGAGGAAGAGAACCTATTCAGTTATGTGACACCTTTAAGGTTTATAATATACTTATAGGTATTGAAGTGGCACAGTAGATAGTGTGCTGGACCTGGAGTCAGAAAGACTCCAGTTTTCAAACTTGGTCTCATACACTTACTACCTGTGTGAATCTCTTGGCAAGTCACTTAACCTCTCTGCCTCAGTTTCCTCAAGTGTAAAATGGGAGTAATAATTGCACTTACTTCCTAGGGTTGTTGTGAGGATCAAATGAGATATTTGTGAAGCACTGATCACAGTGCTTGGCACATAGTAGGCACTTATTAAATGCTTATTCCCTCCTTCTTTACCTCCCTATTTTCCTAGCAATTCTGTGATGTAGGTAATATGAGTGTTCCCATTTTACAGATGAGAACTGAGAAGCTCTGCAGCCTTCTTACCCTAAAAAGATCCTTGAGCCCTATGTCTCCTTTTTCTGCTTGATCAGTTCTTCCCAGAACTTCCATTTTAAGGAAACTCCCAAGCCAGATATGTTTACTCCTTCGTCCCCCTCTGTAATCTTATCCAAAATCTCTGCCTTTCTTTCTCTGTCCCCACTCCTCTTTCAGCTTTCTTTTATACTTTTTGGTCTTCCCCCATTGTAGTCAGCTCGGGTCTCTTATCAATCACTTTAAACCCCGGGGTGCCATGAGTCTCCCAAGACTGACTGGAGAAGCTGGGGCAGCAGCAGAAGGGAGCCCCCCTCCCCCTCCCCCCAACATGCCTGGTCAGTCATCTCTCCCACTGGGCTTGCTCTTGTTCACTTCTCTCTGGTCTTATTTTCTGGCATCATCAGCAGGAGAGGCCATTAAGAGCTATAAATAAACAAACTCGTAATAAGAAAAACAAGCAGGCGGATTTATGGCTCAAGATTTCTATGGAAACCAGAGGCTAAGAGGGAAAAGAAGGAGGAGATGAATGCCATCCCAGCCTGAGGCTTCCTATGCAAGCACAGGAGGGAGTGGAAAGAGCTCTGGATTTGGGGTCAGAGAACCCAAGTTTGAATCCCAGCTCTACCATCTGGGCATTGTTGGGTAAGTCACTTAAATTCTCTTCGCCTCAGTTTTCTCCTTTGTAAAATGAGGAGATATTCTTTAAGGGCCTTTCTAGGTCTCATGTTCTATGGTTTTCTGACGCAGGCTTTGCCCTTGGGGTAGGGGTTCACCTCTCTTGGGTCGACGATGCACATGCCTAGAAGTGAGTTTATACGTTGGTGGTGGTGGTGGTGTGTGTGTATCCTGACTATTGCATTGTTGATTTCCTTCCACTGGTGGGTGATGCTAACAAAGGAGATGGTTTCCCTGGCAACCCACACGCCTGATTTTAAGGGAGGTGGCTCCTCCTGGGACAGAAGGCCCATGACCTTCCTTATATGATGCTCTTGGGTTAGCCAGCTGGGGTCTCTGAGAGCAAAAGGATCTAGGCCTTCATGTAGAGGCTGCCACCAAGCAGCTAGGGGCCCTGCTTAGTGTTCTGAAACAAGGCTAGGGTGCCTAAGTTATCCTTGTTCACTTGTGGAGCTAGAGTCCCTGTGGTTGTATTCTTTTTTTTCCAGAGAAATGAGGGTTAAATGACTTGCCCAGGGTCACACAGCTAGTAAGTTTCAAGTGTCTGAGGCTGGATTTGAACTCAGGTCCTCCTGAATCCAGGGCAGGTGCTTTATCTACTTCACCACCTAGCTGCCCCGCCCTTGTGGTTTTATTCTTACTCTAGGGATGGGCCCTCTTTTTACATAGTTATCTCCCCTCCTCCACCTTTTAGGCTTGCCCTTACTGTGGGGTTGGGGTATTTGGCATCTCTCTTCTTTGGTCCAGACATCATTGTCATAGGTGTCCTAGTAGGATAGCATCACAGATCTTGCAGTTATTTATCTGGTTAGGGTCTGAGATCCTCTGTCACCCTCCTGATGCAGGCTTAGGGTTCCTTGCCATCTCCCGGCTCCAGAGCTGGGGTCCTTATATCCAAAGTCACCCCTCTGCCCTAGGGCTAGGGGTTCAGATAGCCTCCTGCTTTGGGGCTAGGCTTTCCACCACCCTTTGGCAGGAGCTGGATTTCCTTATTCAGGAAAGTTTTCCCTTCAAGCCCTAATAGCCATAGCTGGGACTTCAGCCTTTACAAATCTCTTGTTTGTTTATTCTGGTGGGGGGGTTACAGGGTGGGGCAAGTAGAAAACAGAACCAGATGCATCCAAGACTCTGCCCGCAAACCCATGTTCCCCTCTATAATATAACACTTTCTTTTAGGAAAAAAAAAAAAAAGACCGATTTGATGTAGAGGCTGACCCTGAAGACACAGGAGGTGGTCGAGTGTTGGGGCTTAGAATGAACCTCTGGACAAGGAATGTTAGAGATGAAGAAGAGCTTAGAACAGCGGATGTTAGCATGAAAGAAGCTTTGAGAATGTTAGGACAGAGACTTTTCAAGCTGGAAGTTTAACCCTTTCATTTTACAGATGAAGAAATAGGAGTGGAGGAGTCATTTTTACTCACGGTCAGGCGGCTTGAGTTGTGATGTAGCCTGGTAAACTCTACAGAAGAAGAGAAGGATTATTCTTAGAGTTGTGTATTAGGAAGATAAGAATCATGGAGTCTAGGGGCTAGAAAGGACCTGAGAGGTCAGCTAGCCCAACCCCTGCCTGAGCAAAAAGCCCACATTACACCATTCCAGACCAGTAGTCATCAGGGTTCCCGAGATGGGGAGCACAGCCCATCAACCTCTTACCCTTTGCATGGTTCCCATTATTGGTAAGTTTATTTTTATATCAAAATGAAATCTATTTCTTGGAAACTTCCACCCATTGGATCCTCATTCTGTCTACTTCATCAGATGGAAGCCGTGCAAAATCAGCATTCCTATTCTTCCCCATAATGGCCCTTCAGATATGTGGAGGTAATGGTTGGATCCCTCACAGACAGCTACTACTACAGGAAAAGAACACTAAATTATGACCTTTCTTTTCTTTCTTTCTTTTTTTAAACACACTGGCTCTATGACCCCATGGTTCGTCATTTCCATTCTCCATGCTTAGTTTTCTTCTCCCCAAAATGGTCATGGCACTTGAATTCCGTATCTTACAAGGTTATTCTTGAGATCACATGAGATAAAATATCCAGTGCCATAGAAATGCTAGCTAGGTGTGGTTCCATAGGACACCAGCTATTCCCTTCTCCAGGCCACACGTGCCAATTTCCTTCTACCCATCCTCCCAAGACACAGCCTCCAGTCTCCTCACCATCTGGCTGCCCTCCTCTGCACATATCTAGTTTTTCGTGTGCTTCCAAAAAGGTGGTGCCCCCAGGGAAACCTGAGAATGTCAATATAGGCTGACCAGAGTAGAAAATAGTGGTGTCGTCACCACCTCCTGAGGGCATCTGGATGACTGTGAGGAATAACCCAGGCCCCCAACTTTCCCCACTGAGGGAGGTAACCCAGGATTAACCCCCAACCTGAGCCAAAGCCCCGAGGGACGGCTTCCTTTGAGAGTCGAGTCTATACCCTAGTGAGGTAGCCCAAGTCTCCCTGGCCACTCTGCACTCTCCCATTCCTGATCTGGCTCCTTCCTGGCCAGTTGGCTTCCCTCCAACTCTGAACAGTTGCTTAATTTGAACATTATAGCAAAATGAGAGTTTTGATGCATTCAGCAATGAATACTGGATAAAATAGGGACTCCCTGAACGTGTTCTCGGTTTTCCCCTGGTGGATCACAAAAGCAGGATATACATCTAACATTCTAATGATCCCCTGCGCCCTGCCATCGAGTGAATGAATTCTCTGAGCTCTTTATTAAATGTGTGTGAATCCGTGTTTGTCATGTGGGTGGTTTTTTTGAATGCCTGGGAGCAATGTCTCCTGGGTGTGTGTGTGTGTGTGTGTGTGTGCATATATATATATATATATATACATATATATATATATGCATGTGCCATCCATATATACATATACATTCACACATAGCTAAATGCTTGTTACATGCATGTGCACACATGCTATGGTGTATATGTAAATTAATATATACTCATACCCCTGTGTCTAGGTCTTTGTGTGCCTATATGTGTAAATATGGGTTTAAATATATGTATTCAAATTTCTGTATAAATGTATGAGTATATATCTATGTGTCTGTGCACATATGTATACAGATATGTTTGTGTGTTTATATATGAAGGGTTTGTGTGTATCTCTGTTTTAATTCTGTTGACTGACAGAACTAAGAATCAAAAAGAAGATCTTGACAAATTGGAATGATGGGTCAAATCTACTAAAATAAAATTTAATTCGAATAAGTTTAAAGTCCTAATCTTGGCTTCAAAAATTAAATTGAACAGCTTTAGGATGGGGAGACATGGCTAGCCAATGGGTTATATGAAAAGGACCTAGACAGATCAATATGAATCAAGAGCCAAAAATTTAAGGCAATTTTAACAGAGAAATATAGTGTTTGGGAAACGAGAAGCAGTAGCCCCACAGCCCTCTGCCTCTGGGGTAGTGTTCACTTGTGGGTGTAATATTTTAGGAGATAAGATAAGCATAGTCTATGCTACAGAAGTGGGGAAGAGACTCCAGACCATGCAGCTAACTGAAGGAAGAGGACATGTTTAGCTTGAGGAAGAAAAGACCTCAGAGGGACATGTGCTCCATCTCTCTCTCTCTCTCTCTCTCTCTCTCTCTCTCTCTCTCTCTCTCTCTCTCTCTCTCTCTCTCTCCCTCCCTCCCTCCCAATATTTGAAGGACTCGGTTGAAAAAAGGATTAAGCTTATGCTGCTTGCCCTGAAGGACAGAACTAGGGCAGTGGGTTACAGTTTCAGGGAGGCAGATTTTGTCTTCATCATTATCTTTTTCTTTTTTGTGTGTGAGGCAATTGGGGTTAAGTGACTTGCCCAGGGTCACACAGCTAGTAAGTGTTAAGTGTCTGAAGCTGGATTTGAACTCAGGTCCTCCTGAATGCAGGGCCGGTGCTCTATCCACTGCGCCACCTAGCTGCCCCCCAGATTTTATCTTGATAAGAGGGAAAACTTTTGAACAATTAGAATTGTCCAAAAAAAAAAAAAGGAATTTTCCATATTTGAGAAAGTAAGCTTCTTATCACCAGAGGTCTTCAAACAAAAGCTAGACTACTGTAGAGAGAACTTTGGAACAGGTTGGCAGAGATATCCCTTGAGGTTGGTTCCAGTGTAGTGATTCTGGGATTTTTATTACTAGAGTAGAGCCCTCCCTAATAAGGATAGTGCTACTGTTGAGGATCAAATGGGATAATATTTGTAAAGAGCTTAGCATAATTCCTGGCACATAGTAGGTGCTATATAAATGTTATTATTGTTGTTGATGATAATAATAATTGTAATTCTGAACCATAGTTAGAAGCTTTATTAAAAACAAACAACAACAACAAAAAAACACTCAACCTCTCCTTGTGTACCTTTAACTTAGTCTCTCTCTGTCTCTGTCTCTATCTTGGTCTGTTTCTGTCTCTTTGACTTTCTCTCTCTCTCTCTCTCTCTCTCCTTTCACTTTTTCTGTCTCTGTCTGGCTCTGTGTCTATATCAGACTGTCTCTCTCTCTGTCTTTGTTTCTCCTCTCTGTTTTTCTTTTCTTTTGTGCATCCTCCACACCTTCTGCTTAATAGATGCTTGTTGAGTTGAATGAATTTTAGATTGAATTTGTTGGCCTGCTTTTATTTCTTTCCAATTCTTCCTCTATGCCTTCAGTTCTCTGCATCCACCTTTTCTCCCTGAGTGTTTCCTTATTTGCCTCTTCCTCCTTTGTCTCTCTGACTCAGTTTCTCTTTGTTTACCTACACCTTCTTCTTATTCTTTATGTATTTCTTTGTCTCTCTGTGTGTCTCACTCCATCTCTCTGCTTCTTTTCCTCTTGCTGAACCTTCACAGGCAGACAAATGGAAAGGCAGGAGGGAATTACATGATCTGTCTCCCTTTGTTTATTGAGAACTCTCTTTTCAGGCTCTGAACCTTACGGAAATATGGTTTCAATTTTCCCTTTGAATTGTGGATCAAAAAAATGTTGCCAATACATATTTTTCTCTGTCAGAACTTCATTGGATGTGGAGTCTGAGGCCGGTTTGTGAGCCGTGTCGCTTTGCTGGGTTATTACACTGTGTGTCTGTTGTCATGTTACTTCCAAATTGGAATCACATTTGACTTGGGAGGTGGGGAGTTTGGTGTCCTGGGGGAGGCAGGATAGGTGCTTCAAAAGTGGTACTTTCTCCCAGGCAGAGGGGACAGGGTGAATTAGAGAGAGAGAGCCAGGGATAGGTTCAGATATCTAGGTTATTGTCTGGGAGGTTAGCGTGGTTCCAAGCAGCCTCAGGGTTAAGAGGGTTCTCTTCCATAACAGGGTTTCCCTCATTAACTGAAAAGCAGAGAGAACCTGAGGCTAGACAACCAGCAATTTTGATGGAGAAGCCATAGACCTTACTTTGCCATAAATCTTCAAAGAAGAGAAATAAACTCCCAGTAAACACTCAGGCCCCTGGGAGTATGATTGGAGAGCTCTCTTTTCTAGAATTATAGAACCTTAAGCCTAGAAGAGACCTTAAAGCATAGGATGTCAGATCTGGATGGAGCCTTAGAACACTGTATTAGAAAATAGAATGTAGAAATAAAGATTTTGATTAGATGGTCATTGGAAGTTCCTAAGCATCAGAAAACATCTTAGAATGTAGGACCAGAATGTAGACATTTTGAACAAGAAGAGACCATAGACCACAGAGCGTTAGTACTAAAGAAGGTTTCAGAACATAGAAAATTAGAGCTTAAAGGGGTCTTAGAACATGTAATTTTAGAGCTGGAAAGGGCCTTAAAGCAAAGACTCACGGAATCTGTTGGAAATGATCTTGGAGTCACATAGTCCAACCCATATATTAACAGGAATGACCTTTGTCATACCCCTGACAGGTGGTCATCAGCCTCTGCTTGAAGACCTCCAATGATGGGGAACTTATTGATTCAAGGAAAACTCATTTCACTTTTTGGACAGCTAGAATTGTAACTGAGCAGAGACATCCTTGGGACCCTGTGATCCTATTCTGCTCTCTGGAACCAAGAAAAATGTATCTAATCGCTCCTCCATGAAGCAAACTTTCTCTAAACATCTAAACACTACAACCATATCATGCCCCAAGAATCTCTTTCATTGGCTAAATAGCCCTAGTTTCCTTGACCAGTTTTCGTATACCATGGTTCCTGGTTCCCTAATTGTCTTGGTTCCCTCCCCTGGAGAAGTAATGTGCAGAATTAAACAAAAAACTCCAGACCTGTTCTGACCAGGGCAAAGTGCAGTGGGACTTGCAGCCTTCCTCCTGGACATTAATCAATGCAGGCTGAGACTGCATGTACCTTCTTGCACACCATAATACTGGCTCAATTCTCTAGAATATCCACTAGAATCCTTGCGCAATCCTCTAGAATAGACCCTAGTACTTTTCTACATGAACTGTTGTCTGTTTGCTTCCTGAATGTATTGAAAAAGCAGTCATCAATCTTCTTGAAGCCCTGTGTGGATGGGGATCTTACTTCCCCCAAGACAACTCGTTCTGCTTTTGTATACCACTTGTAGTTGGAACCTTTTCTCTGGCATGGAGGTGGAACCTACCCCTTTGCAACATCCATCTATTCCTGGGTCCTGGTTCTGCCCTTTAACACCAAGCAGAACCAAAAGTCTAATACTTATTACTTGGAAATCTTAGGATCATGGAGTCACATTCTCTCTGAGTTAAAATAGGTCACTCATTCAAAGCCTGGGGAAATAGAATGATCCCACAGGTCCATGAGATTCTCTCCTCTGCTGCTTTAAGGAGATAAAATAGGAGTACAACCACAATAACTCTGAGCCTACATTTAAGAAAATTCCTCAAAATGAGGCAGACATTTGACTCTCTGCCTTAGGGTTACATTTATATCTATCTCTAGTTTACCCTCAGCTACTTTGTGGTTGAAGTAAAATTCTAGCTATTGGAAATGTTTGTACAACAAAGCGGTAGATTATATTATACTGTACTTTATGTATTATAACATACACACATAAATATATACCTATTGTATTAGATGATATTATATTGTCTGTGGATAGACTGGCATCAGGCGGAAAAGTTTGGGGAAAAGTAGAGCTATTCTTAAAACTTCTCTCAGCCCTTCAGTGGGTGGGTACAGCCTGAGTCTTCCACTCTGAAGTATCTGTGAGACCAGTAAGTTTGGATAGGGAGGGAACTGGATTATAGATTCAGAGATGGAAGAGACCTTAGAGGTCATCTAGACCAATGTCCTTATTTTTATAGATGAAGAGAATGAGGCTCAGAGAATGAACGTTATAATCATGGTAGAGTAGTTCATATTTCTATATTTCTTTAAGGTTTATAAAGCACTTTTTTCTCACCACAACCCTGTACTCTTTCTATGATAGTACACTATCTTAGTGATACTGGTTCCCTATTTGATTTGATCAGAGAGGTCAAGGATCCTGGCTTTTCTTCTCCCAAATTAATTTCTTCCAAGTTCTAACTAGGTCTAAAGCCCTGAATGGTGGCTGTTTCTCAGCTCCCTAGTAGATGCTGAAGTTAGCTATCATCCATGAATAGAAGACTGATACAGAGATCTCTAAGCATTAATAAATTTGGGTTCCATTGTTACTGGACTGAACTTGCTCCCTGTTTCTCCACAGAATTACTTAGCAGAATGTAAATTCAAGTCACATTCTCAATTACTACCTGTGTGACCAGGAGCAAATCAACTCTCCAGGCCTCAGTTTCCTCATCTGTAAAATGATTAGACTAGATGACCTCCAAGACCCCTTCTAGCTCTGACATCCTGTGTCTTAGGATTCCTTCTAGCTCCAAAATTAATTGATCTGTTGGTCAAAGGCAGAGAAAAGGTTAGAGGAGAGATGGGTTTGGAAAGGAGAGATCTTGTAATCGGCCAAACTCTAGCTTGAACACAAACTCTGCCTGTCAGCCCTGGGGTGATTTTTCCGAGAGCCCACGGACATACTGGCTTCAGATTTACAAATTGAAAATCATTAATAATTCTAACCAGGCTGTGATAAATCTGAGATCTCTCTCGATGAACCCAGACAGCATTTCATAAATCACAAAGATTACTTGGGAATTTTTTAAAATCTGACGTCAAAATGTCATGGTTACTAATGGTTTTTGTAGATCTCGTGTGGTGATGGATCATTTATCTGTGCTCCATCTCAGATGTGACGCGGAGGCAGAAATGTGATGTCTTTAATATCATGAATACATTTTATCCCATAATAAAGGTATTAACAACTTCTTGCTTTGACTTCTTCCGGGAGCCAGCCTCTGATTTAATGCCATTGTTACTGTATTAACCATTCCCTCAAAAGGCCTCCAGCCCCAAGCTGCCCAGGTCCCACATGAGCTGAGATAGGAGAGGAAGAGGAGGAAGGAAAAGAGAAGGAGAATAAGGAGGAGGAAGAAGGGAGGGCTGGTTGACCTAGAACCAGGTTATATAGTAAGCTATGTTGGACTGAGAATCAGGAGGTCCCAGATCTGACACTTTCTAGCTGTGTGACCTTGGACAAAGTCATTCAGAATTCCTGGGACAGTGCTACTTATGCTATCTCTAGAAATAGGTTGGAAGATCATAGAGATCATTTTCCAAGAGCTAGGAGGGGACTTAAGGTTATTTGGTCTGACACCCTCATTTTATAGATAAGAAAAAATGAGGCTAAGTGCTTTGCCTAAAGTCAAACAGGTAATAATCATCAGAGGTGAGATTCAAACCCAGGACCCCCCAGCTCCAGAGGCAAGGCTCTTAGCACCATAACCTATTGCCACAAAGGTGATTCTTTTCTTCCTTTGTTGTGTTGTGTGTGGGAGGCATCAGTATACTGTAGTACAAAGAGCATTAGACTCGCTGAAATGAAGTTTCCCTGTCTATAAAAATGGAGAGTTTGAACTAAATGATTTCTGAGTCTCTTTCCAACTTGAATATTCTATGATGATACCACTTGGAGTCAAAAAGCCTGGGTTTTAATTCAGGCTCAGCCACTTCCTAGCTATGTGATTTTGGGCAAATCATTTCACCTCTGTAAACCTCATTGTTTTCTCCTGCATAAAATTAAGGCATTAGACTAGCTAATCTCTAGGGTCCCTCCCAGCTCTGACATGCTGTGGTCTAAGATCCTTTCCTTCTGCCTCTAACCCTTCCAGCTCCAGCACTGTATGACATATTACATTGTGCAGTCTAGGTCATCTCCAGTTTCCCTTGTTTCTTCTACAGCTGTCAAAACCTGAAGGTTCTTAGAGAATATGTTTTCTATGGAAAATCCAAGGTCTTCTGAGCCTCTAAGTGGGATGGCTCTGACCTAGTCCTACAGAGATCAAGAGAGAGGATAGAGATGTTTGTTTTATCCACTTCTTAATGAAGAGGTTTAGGAACAGAGCTGATCCTTGACCTTAGCCCCCATATCCGAACAATGAGCAGATGCCAGTTCTCAATCTGCACTGTCTTGATTCTGCCCTTACTCCTCCACTCTGGCTACAACCACAACAGTTCAGACCCTCATTTCCTGGGCCGTTCTAATAACCTTTTATTTGGCTTCATAGCCTCTAGCCTAACCTTTCTTCAATCTAGCCATTACAGGGAGACAATATCCACCTATCTTCCTTCTCTACTTCCTCCTTGCTTCTGGTTCAAGTGAGCATGAAATGCTTCAATGGCTCGCCAGAGCCCATCAAATAAAGCATAAACTCTTAACCTTGGCATTCAAGATCCTCCACATTTTGACCCCAACCTACCAAGCCAGCCTTATATTGAACAACTCCCTTTTGTGAACTCTAGGTTATAACTAAATGGAATTATCCTCTGTTCCCTTTATTCCCTGCTTTTCCTCATCTCTGAGAAGGAGTAGACTTCCTCCCCATGATTGGCTCTTGACATCCCAAATCAAGGTACCTCTCTGGAGCCTTCCTGCCTTGATCACCTCAGGCAAATGGGAGTTCTCTCTCCTCAGATTTCACTTCTTACAACTTATCTTATTTTCCCTCTTCTATTGTATTTCATTTGCATAAGTGTCTTCTATCTCTTATTATAAACCATAAGATCCTTGAAGGCAAGGACAGTGTCATTTCTCATCCTTTAATCTCTAATGCTATACCTGGAGCCTTCCTTAACTGTTGTCATTCTACCATTTTCAATCGCACCCAACCTTTTGTGACCCCATTTGGGATTTTCTTGGCAAGGATCCTGGAGCAGTTTGCCATTTTCTTTTCCAGCTCATTTTACAGATGAGGAAACTGAAGCAAACGGAATTAAGTGACTTGCCCAGGGTCACACAACTAGTAATCATCTGAGGTCAGATATGAATTCCAGAAGGTGAGTCTTCCTGACTCTAGACCCAGCACTCTATCCACTGCACCACCTAGCTGCCTGCCTTCCATAAATTGTAAGTGCATAATAACTGTTTGTCAAATGAGCCTTGTTGATTCAATATCCATAATATCTCTTGTATTCAACCACTCCTTCCCACTCCTAAACCTATCATTTTAGTCCAGGCCCTCATTACTGCCTGCCTCAAGTAAAAACCATAAGCTTGCAGGCTGTATAAAAACAGGTGGTAGGCTGAATTTGGCCCACAGGCCATAATTTGCCAACCCCTAGCCTAGATTATTGTGATCACCTTCTAACTGGTCTCCCCACCTCTAGACTCTTCCTTCTCCAATCTCATCCTCCACATGCCGCTAGCCTTGTCTTCCAAATGTGCCAGTTTGAGCATGTTTTTCTCCTGTTAATAATCTTCGATCATTTCCCATGCCAATGCTCTTTTTTCCCTGACATCCTATGCTTTTTAGCCTCTACATTTCCTCTCCAGTCTTATTCCATTCTACTCCCTTTTATGTACTTTACATTCCATTCATGTCAGATGGTTTGTTGTTACTTGTCCTTGTCCTGCCCTCTCTCCTTCTGTGCATGGTCAGTCCTCTCCCATGCCCACAATGATCTCCTTTGTCCCCATTCCTGCCTCTTAAAACCCTTCCCATCCTTGAGAGCGCAGCTCAAGTACTATCTCCTCCATGAAGCCTTCCCTGCAAGTGATGTAGCACACACAGAGACTTTTCAAAGGGAAAGGACTTTCAATATTGTCTATTTCAACTTTATCCTTTCAAAGGAAGGGAAAATGAGTCCCAAAGATGCAAAATGTCTATCCCCAAGCCACACAGCTAATAAGTGGATGAACCAGGATTTTGGGGGGAGGCAAGACTTGAATCCAGGTTTTCTGACTCCTTTCATCTTTAATAGTCTATAGTGCTTTTTATCTCATGTTTAAATAGCTCTGTGTAGTGGTTTAAAAAGCATTTCCCTTGGGGCAGCTAGGTGGCGCAGTAGATAAAGCACCAGCTGTGGATTCAGGAGGACCTGAGTTCAAATTTGGCCTTAGACACTTGATACTTACTAGCTGTGTGACCCTGGGCAAGTCACTTGATCCTCATTGCCCTACAAAAAAGGGAAAAAAACCAGGGGAAAAAAAAAAAAAACAAGAAATAGGACCAGAATGAAGATCTCCTGATTCCAGGTCCAGTGTTCTTTCCACTATACCATGCTCTTTCCCTGAGAACAAGGCTGTGATCCCCTAGAAGTGAGGACAGTGAAATAAGGTAGATCCCATAGTAATAAGCCCATGGAGATAAGTCCATGGTGAGCCTGTGAAAATGAACTCAGAGGAGGCGATCCCTTGGAAGTAAGCCTCTTGAAGTGAGTCTGTGGAGGTGAGTCCTTGGAAGTGAGCCTGTGGACATTATTCCTTTGAGGTGAGTTCATAGAGGTGTTCCATGAGCCTGTGAAGATGAGTCCATGGAGATAATCTATGAGTCTGTGGAAATGAGCCCATGAAGGTGAGCTTATGGAGGTGAGCCAGTAACAATGAGCCTGTGAAACAGAGCCCAAGTATGTGAATCTGTGGGGGTGATCTCTGGGAGGCGAAGCCAGTGAGATGATCCATGAGCCTCTAAAGATAAATCCTTGGAAATGAGCCCACAGACAGGGGTCCACAGAGGCAAGTCCATGGAAATGAGCCTTCACAAAGGAGATGTACCCACAGTAGTAGAGTTTGGTTCTTTGGACTTCAGGCCACACTGGCTCCTACATTCAGTTAGCTGGTGAAATCTTGGGGAAGGATCATTCTGGGTATTTCATTATCTCCATATTGCCAAGGTCAGCGTGACCATATTTCCTCTTTAGTGCTGGGCTGGGAATAAGCCGAGAATGTGGTGTATAATAGACCAGAAAATGTCCACCCTGGGAATGATGGTAAATCAATAAAAACTCATCAATAAAATCTCCCACCTTCCCAAGGTACCACAAACCGCTTCCAGTTTGTAATTTACTCCTGCAGCCTCACCTTCTCCCTAACATTTTTTACACCCACTTTGGAACTT
Organism: Dromiciops gliroides; assembly: GCF_019393635.1. Classification (NCBI taxonomy): domain Eukaryota; kingdom Metazoa; phylum Chordata; class Mammalia; order Microbiotheria; family Microbiotheriidae; genus Dromiciops; species Dromiciops gliroides. The sequence continues at coordinate 422,715,653 of NC_057862.1, read as the reverse complement.
TCTGTGCGTGTAAAACCTTTATGTGAGACAATAGATATAAAGGGATAAAATGCCTTATTGAAAAGATTATTGATTTTTCCTGGCTGGGCAGTCCAGCAGCCTGAGGGGCTAGGAGTGGCATTACAGGGGAACAGGAGTCATTTAGAACTGGGGGGAACCCCCTCTCTTCACCCAGGGCAAAGCTGGAAAGGGGGATAATGCAAAGAGGCCTGGGTTGTAATCAGAAGGCTTGGGTTGGAGGGCAGCCTCTATTACTCACTAACTGGGTGGTCTTTTTCTCCTTTCTGGGACTCAGTTTCTTCTTCTATCAATTGAAAGAGTTGGATTCAATGACCTATAAGACGTCTTCCAGCCTGAGGTTGCTAGACAAATTACTGGAAAACAGGGATTTAACAGCTCACATTTTCATACCTCATTTCTCATTTGATCCTTACTCTAGCCCTGCTTAAGGTAGAAAGTGCAAATATTATTATTACCATTTAAGAGAAAGAAAGTGAGGTGCTGTAAAGGGGAAATGACTTGTTCTAGGTCAAGGCAGTTAGTTAAAAGCAATAATGTGGTGCAGTGGATAGAGTTTTAACCTTGGAGCCAAAAAGACCCAAGTTCAAATCTCCCCTCAGGGACTTGTTAGATGTGTCCACATAGTAGGCTCTTTTTTTTTTTTTTTTTTTTTGGTGAGGCAACTAAGGTTAAGTGATTTGCCAGGATCACACAGCTAGTAAGTGTCAAGTGTCTGATAACGGATTTGAACTCAGGTCCTCTTGACTCTAGGGCTGGTGCTCCATCCACTGCGCCACCTAGCTGCCCCAACATAGTAGGCTCTTAATAACTGCTTATTCCTTCCTTCTCAGGTCACATTCGTAGTAGATGACAGAGCCAGAATTTGAACCCAGGTGATCTGATTACAAGTCCAGCATTTTTTAAACTACACCACATTGCATAGATTTGGAAAATAACAAGACTGGAAGGTATTTCCAACAACACCAAGTCCAATCCTACTTATTTTCCAGATGGTAAAACTGAGGTCTTATTATTGTATCATAAGAAATACTGAATATGAAGGATACAGAGAAGAATGGGAAGACTCACATTAACTGATACATATTGAATTACTCAGAGCCAGGGAAAAATACATATGTCTACATATACATATATATTATGTACCTATATACATGTGTAATACATACACACACATATATGTACACCTATAATTCCTACAACAATGTGCATGGAAAGAAAAAAAATTCAAAACTAAACACTGTGTAATTATAATGACCAAGGTTGGCCCTGAAGAATAGAAGAGAAACTGCAATTCCTCCCTTCTGCGTAGAGGTGGCCAGGACTTTGAGTGTGGAATTTTGTACGTTCTGTCAGATTCAGTAGATGTTTTGTTTAATTTTATTGAGCTACTTTTTTCTTACTCCCTTTTTTGATCTTTGTTATACAGGTTGGCTCTCTAGGAGGAATAATTTTGTTTGGAAATGAAAGTTATTTAAAAGGAAAACATCAATTTTAAAAAGGAGTATGTATTTAAGAAACTAAGATCCAGAGAAAAGAAATAACATACCAGAGGGCACCTATTGAGTTAGTGACAGAGCTGGGACTTGAACCTATTTCTCTTGGTTCTTAGTCCTATGTTCTTTTTTTTTTTGTGGTAGAAGACAATCAAGGTCAAGTGACTTGCCCAGGGTCACACATCTAGTAAGTGTCTGAGGTTGGATTTGAATTCATGTCCTCCTGACTCCAAGGCTGGTGCTCTATTGGCTGCATCATCTAGCTGCTCCTCCACTGTTGCCACCCAGCTGCCCTGTGTTTACCTGTGGATTATTTAGGAAGTATGTTATAATGAAAGAATAATGGCCTTGGAATTATCAAACCTGGTTTTGACCTCTGCCTCCAACATTTACTAACTTTCTGATCCCTGGCAAATAATTTTATCTTTCTTTCTTTGTGTAAAAATGACAACAACAACAACAACAATAACAACAATAGTAACAATAACAATAATTTTCATACAGTGCTTTGGCAGCTAGGTGGCATAGTGGATAGACCTCTGGGCCTGGAGTCAGGAATATTCATCTTCCTGAGTTCAAATTTGGCCTTAGACACTTACTAGCTGGTTGGTTGTTGTCCTTCATTTTCTAAGAGGACCAAAATGACATCACTATGTTAGAGTCAAGTTACAGTGTGTCCAATAGTGGTTCATCAGACCAATTTGAGCTTGGAATGCTTTGCCACAGGTCAGGCACAAATAGTCTATGTGAATACTTGAGTTGGATTCTCTAGCTCAAAGCACATAACACTTCTTCATGCTGCCTGAACTAGATTAAAATATAATTGGGAAATACTTAACAAAATAAACAAAAATACAATAAAACATAGATAATGTTAATGTATGGTTTTCTAAGTCAACATGGATGCTTATGTGCATTTTAGTGGCCCCTGGTATTAATAGGATTATGGATTTGGAGTTGGAAGGTATCTCAAAGGTCTTATCATCCAATCCCCTCATTTTACAGCTGAGCAACTGAGGCCAAAGGAGGTGAAGTGACTTGTCCAAGGCCACAAAGGTATTAGGTGTCAGAGGTGGGATTTGAACCTAGGTTCTCTGACTTCAGATCAGTGCTCTTCCCACTATGACACACTGGCTCAGACTCATAATACGACAGTTAGAAAGGTCATCTGTTCCTAACTCAACTTGGACTATGAATCCCATCTATAGCACTCCTGTTTACCATATGATGCTCTTGTCTAATCACAGAATCAGAATGTTAAAAATGGAAGGAGTCTTAGAGCAGTGAATGTTAGGACAGAGGTCAGAGTTCTGGGGCTAGAAGAAACCTTTGAACATAGAGTGTGAAAATGTAAAATCATAGTATGTTAAAGCTGGAATGGAAAGGGACCTTAGAACACAGAATCGCAGTATATCATAGGTGGACAATGCCTTAGAACATAGACTATTGGAATATAGAATGTTCCTTCCCTCCCCTCCCATTTTATAAAACTAATCTGTGGCAAAGGTGGGGTTAGAACCCTGGTTTCCTGGTGCTCACTTCAGTGTTTTCTCTACTCTCACACACACTCTCCTTGGTCTTTTTAGTAAGTCCTACTGGTTGTATACCCCAAGTTGATCTCAGAAAATGGGCTAGAGTCTACTATTTTAGGCCCCACTGTTCTGGCCCCTCAATGCTGCAGCTAAGATTGGGCAGAACCTTAAGTGTTGAGTGTACAACTTAACCCAGCCTTGCACATAAGAACTGAAAGATACCAGCCCACCTCTCTTGTGGATAAATTAAGGCTTTTGAGTTTGTCTTTTTCATAATGTTTACTGGACTGGTGAATATTGGTAGATGCCTTTTTGGAATACAAAGACTCAGAGAGAAAGGTAAATTCTGGCTCTGCTTGTGCCCTCATTGATGCTTTAGCCCCCACTCACTCAGAGAGGGGCTCCCTGGCTCCAGGGCTCAGAGCTTAGCATCAGATGAAACTGTCACATTAGCCATTTCACACAATTGTTTCTGCCGAATGGAAGAGCCTCTCCTTGCAAATCAAATACATTCTGGGGAGGGAAAAGTAAAAATCAATGCCCGGTAGAAAGTTCCCCCTGGAAAACTAATTTGTTCTCATGAAAAGTTCCTTTATGATACAGGATGTGGCAAACTCCTACTGGGAGGAGAGATGATGTCTCGCCCCTGGCTGCAGGTTTAGCTTGGAGGAAAGCCAAAGAATTAGAGAAAGGAGGGTAAAAGTCAGGAAAACCACAGGACATTCAGGAAAGGGGACACTGTTTGGGTTATGGGCAGACTGAATAAACTCCCTCTGAAGTCCCCTCAACTCTGTGATATATATATATATAATATATACTTATATATATATATATATCTATATATTATACACACACAATACTGAGACATTTCTACCTTCCTATTTGAGTAACTGGGGAAAAAAGTGTTTTCATGCCAAGGGATATACTCATGCTGATGAATTTGCCTTTGAGAGAGACCGAAGACGTCAGGAATAGGAAGAAGTGGAGGGAAGAATAGGAAGGAAGCAGATCACAGAATGTAGAGTCACAGAATTAGAGTTGGTAACAGACCTAGGAGGTCATGTAGACCAGGAGGTGTCAAACATACTCCTAAGTCTGTCCTGAGCCAGATGGGAAATATTTAACAAATAAATAAAAAATACAACAAGGCAAATGATGTTAATTTGTGATTTTCTAATTCAATAGGTGGCCCCTTACACCACTGATCTAGACTAATTCTTCATTCTATAGATGAGAGAATTGAGAACCAGAGAGGTTAAAAGATGTCCAAAGTCATAAATACCAGAGTCAGAATTAGAACCCAGTCCTCAGATTTTAAATCCATAGCTCTTTACACTGAATCACACTGACTTTTGAAGGATTATTTTTCTTTTCTGGCCTTTTTTTAGGGTCCTCATCTTAGAAATTTCCAACCCCACCCTCCAACCTTTCACTAAAAGACTTGCATCAAAAACACTCTACTAACAATGGCAACAACAAACAGCTAACATTCATATAGAACCTTAATACTTACAAAATACTTTGCATATATTATCTCATTTGGTAGAACAACCTTGGGAGGTGCTATTATTATCCTTTACGCTATTATAAACATATGCTTATATTATCCTTTAAAGTATGCTATTATTGTTTTATAGATGAAGAAACTGAGGTGATAGATATTAAGTGACTAGATGGGACTAAAAGTATTAAGTGTTGGGGCAGGATTCAAACTAGGTCTTGTACCAATGTTTTCTCCATTGAATCACGTTGTTGTCTGGAGTGATTTGGTATCCCCAGAGGAGAAGAAGGCTCTGGGAATGTTTTATTTGTTTATTTGTTTTTTTACAAGTCAATTAGCACCAAAGAGATGATTTCCAAACTAGGCAGAGATTTGCTCTATTCTAGCTGAAAATCTGGCCATCTTATAAGGAGTAGAAGGAAGAGAAGGAGGGAAAAATACCGAGAAAGAAACATCCCACACCGGCCCATCCAAGCCCATGTGTGTGAGAGCACTGTCCTATTATATCCACGACTGCCTTCATGAATTCTACAGTTCAGCCAGAGGCCTTCTTGGCGTGTGTCACATACAATTCTCCATCTCCATGTCTATGCTTTCGCACAGGCTGTCTGTCCCCACATGCCTGCCATGCATTCCCCCTCACCTCCACCCTCTTAAAATCCTCATTTCCTTCAAAACTCAGCTCAAGGGGAGACCTTTCCTGATCCCTCCTGCTGTCAGTGCCTTCCCCTAAAAAATCACATTATATTTATTTTTTGTATATGCTGAGTATATATAGTATGCATATCCTTTCTGTATAATTTCCCAATAGAATAAGGAAGGGAAGACATTAGAACATTGAACACTGGGCCAGAAAACCTCAGCACATAAAATGTTTGAACTAGAAGGGACCTTAGAACATAAAATGTTAGAGCTGGGAGGGACTTGGGAACATAAAATGTTACAACATAGCACAGAGAATGTCAGAGTTGGAAGGGACCTTGGAAAGGGCTTTAGAGCAGGAAAATGAGCCTTAGAAATTAGAATGTTAGAAGTGGAAGGGGGGTAAACTGATGCTGAAGTTGTACCCTATCACTACAAGTATGGAAATAGAATAAAATAAAAAGTATGGAAACAGAAAGAAAAAGTAGGAGATTGAACACTGTGAAAATAGAAGGACAAGGCTCAGGCCTAAGGAAGAGCTGAGGAGATCCATCTTCCTTCTCTTCCTACTGAGGGAGGGCCTAGGGGTGTAGAATGTTGCATACAATGTCAGACACAATGTGTTGATTGGTTTTGCTGAATTGCCTTTTTTCCCCTCTTTCCTTTTATATCTTTGTTAAGAGGGTAGGGGAGGGGTAGCTAGGTGACACAGTGACTAGAGCACCAGCCCTGTTTTGGGGGTGACCTGAGTTCAAATTCAGCCTCAGACACTTGACACTTAATAGCTGTGTGATCCTGGACAAGTCACTTAACCCTCATTGTCCCGCCCCCTCCCCCCCAAAAAAGAGGGTAGGGAAATGGGTAGGGGAAGAGAAGGGATATAACTGGAAATTAGAATAAAGCAAAAGGTGTTGATAAAAATAAAGGGTGGAAAAAGAAGGGGAAGGAATTTTTTATAGAATATAAGAAAAATAGAATATTAAATACATAAGGGAACATATAACACAGAATTTTAGAGTAAGGAAGCTTAGAAACTACCTAGTCTAACTCTTTTCTTTTATAAATAAAGAAAACTGAGGTCCCGGAGGAGGAGTGGCGTGGCAGGATGAATGAATCAAGAGGCTTTTGATCACTGGGGCTTCCACTTACAAAAGCAAAGACAGCCCCTGCCACCAAAGAGCTTAAAATCCAACTGGGGAGCATTGGCTAGGGAGAATGATTCAGGTATAAGGGGACAGGGCTGGGATTTGAATACAGAGGGAAAGGCACTAACCTGAAGTCATACAACTTGGTCATTTCCCTTTCCAAAAGCCAAATCCTGTTCCGGAAAACATTGCAGCTGCATGTGGTCCCAAACTGATAATTTTGTGCCTAACTCAAGTCTTGTACAGATAAATGTCCCCTCTTTTAGTACTGGTAGTGGCCCTTGCCATGAGCCTGACACTCCTTAGAGTCAGGGGGCATGACACCAATGAAACCTGAAGCAACAATCCTCCCCCAATCATCTTTGTCACCTCTAGGAAACCCAGGCAGAGATGCATCATGGGTCACAGGCTTCAGGACATTCTAATCAATAAGTCCTGTCAATACTTTCTAAATGTCTCTAATATTTGCTCTTTTCTCTCCATTCTTCCTCTAGTCTGTGAAGACAGATTTTACCCAGGGGGCAGAACTGGGGATGGGGGGAGGGATATAGGTTAAAATTAGAGGGAGGCAGATTCTGTCTCAGTATAAGGCCTTCCCATTTCCTTCTCTCTCCCATGTTTGTGTCTTTGCTCACACTTCCCTATACCCCATCTCTGTTGCTCTAAGTTCTTCCCTTTGTTGAAATCCCAGCTCAGGTGGGTGTAGGCAGAGGCTTCCAGGAAAAAGATGGAACTTGGCCCGATTGGTCTTTGGGGAGGTGTCTGAGATAGGGCTGTATTGGTACGTTCAAGACCCGCCTGAGACACCTACTGCTTATGTGACCTTGGACAAATCATTGAACCTCTTAGTGTCCCCAGGTAACTCTATTAAGACTGTAAGTTAAAAAGCAGAAAAGAAAGATAAAGGGGAGGGAGGAAGGAAGAAAGGAAGAAAGAGAGTGAGTGAGGAAAGAAGGAATGATGGAAGGGAAGAATAAAGAAAGGAAGGAAAGAAAGAAGGAAGCAATGAAGGAAGGGAAGAAAGAAAGAAAAAGAAAGAAAGAAAGGAAGGAAGGGAGGAAGGAAGGAAGGAAGAAGGTGGGAAGGAAAGAAGATGAACAAAACAGCAATTACGTCAACGTTTTTGAGCAAAGAAATGATGTGGTCACATGAATGCATTAAGAAGATTACATTAGCATTGTTTAAAGGATTAATTGGTAACAGAGAACTCTATCATGAACCTTTCACAGTTATGACTAGGGGAAAGAGTTCTTAATCAAACAAGGGATAGAGGTGATCACAAAAAGTAAAAGAGATAATTTCGATTATGTGAAATTGAAATATTTTTATGTGAACAAAATCAGTGCAGCTATGATAACAAGGAAAATTATCAACTAGGGGAAAATCTTTGTATCTCATATTTCTGATAAGGGTCTGATAGCCAAGATATTTAGAGAATTATATTATCATAAATATATAAGACCAAGAATCATTCCTCAAGAAATCTTCAAATTATTTGAAAGAACCCTCAAAAGAATTGAAAAATGTTAACAGCCTTATGATGATTGCTCTATTTTACCAATAATAAAAGAGATGGACATCAAAAGGACTCTAAGGTTTCTTCTTCCAGCAAATTGGCAAAGATGATGAAAGGTGGAAATAATTGATACTGTAGGGTCTATCTAAAGTCAGGTGTGGGAAGACTGCCCATCTGACCGCTACTACAGAAGTTCCTACAGAAATAGGTCAAAGAAGTGGATGGCATGCTCCATCCTCTTCCTCCATTTTAACTCCCTGAGCCAGGCTGTCTGGCTCTGAAGATACATCGGAACCAGCACTGCCCCATGGCCACTCTCAACCAGATGCAACGCCACAGCTGCCACAAGTAGCCCTCGACTAGCCCCGGCCCCATGAACTGCTGTCTCCATCTCAAGGCCGGGGTGCTCAAGATGATGATCCAGAAGCCCCAGAAGCCCAATTCTACCAACAGCAAGTGCTGCTGAGTGTGCTTGAGCATGGGCCAGAAGGCTATCTACTTCATCCCGGGTGAGAACCACAGCCTCCAGGAACACCATGTGGTCTTGGTGAATAGAGGCTGCACCCAGGACCTGCCTGGCATCAAATTCAAGGTCATGTGGGGGCAAGTATGACTTTGGCCATGTGCAGAAGAAGAAGTGGTGGGAACTTCAGTCACACTAGGCCAATAATACCATCATGACCACCCCCCCTCAAAATAAAGTCAGGTGCACTAACCGTGTTGGTGAAGTTATAATTTGGTTCAACCATTCTGGAAGCAATATGGAATTATATTAAGAAATTAACTAAGATATTATCTTTTCCTTCCAGAAACCTCACTGCTAGGGATGTTGCTCCCAAAGACAGAGAAAAGAGCCCCATGTATACCAAAATACTCTTAGCAGCCATTTCTGTGGTAACAAAGAATTAGAAACCTGACCATTAACTAAGGAATGACTAAACAAATTATGGTACATAAATATAATGGGTTATGGCAGAAAAAGCTATCAAAGAATGGGAAGAATTACATGAACTAATGAAGAATGAAGTAAGCAAAACCAGGAAAACAATATACATGAATACAAAATAAATGGAAATGAAAAAAAAAAAACACCTGACACTGTACTATGTGCTAATAAGGACCAAAGTTGGCAATAAGAATTGAGAAAAAAACTGAGGGGCATTATGGTATGGTGGCTAGGGTACTGGAGCAAGAGCCTGGAAAAACCTGGGTTCAAATTATGCCTTAGATACATACTAGCTGTGTGACCTAAAATAAAGGCACTTACTATATCTTTGCTTTCTTGTCTGTAAAGGGAAGGGCTTGGACTTAAGAGCATCCAATGCCTTTGCCAGCTTTAAATCTAACCAGAATGGTTGGCTCTTATGACCACCATTCCCTGTTTTTAAGGGTTGGAGACTACAGATGACGAATATTGCAAATCTTGTCAGGCATGGTTGAAGTGCAGGCTTGTTTTGTTGAACTGATATTTTATTCTTTTTTAACTTTGTTACAAGGGCTCTCTCAGTTGAGGAAGGGAAAGGGATATGCTTGGAAATGAGAGTGTTGTAAACTGAAAAGATAAGAATTATAATGAGATTTTTTAAAAAGGAATTAATTGGGGGAAAGGAGAGACTGGGGACCGGAAGAGACCTTAGAGTTCTTAGTTCTCCCGAGCCGCCTTTTATAAGAAGCCTTTCTTGTTCTTCCTAGTTAGTTCTCTCTTCAAATTATCCTAAATAAATCTAACTATTTGTTTGCAAGATACTAGGGTGGTTTGCCATTTCCTTTACCAGTTCATTTTACAGATGAGGAAACTGAGGCAAAGAGGGTTAGGTAACTTGACCAGTATCACACAGCTAGTAAGTGTCTGAGGCTGCATTTGAACTCAGGTTGTCCTGACTCCAGGGCCGGTGCTCTATCCATTGCACAACCTAGCTACCCTGGATTGCATTGTTTTTGTATTCATGTGCCCAGCACCTTCCACAGACCTCTGCACAAATTAAGTGCCTGATAAAGGCTTATTGTGGTAGCTTTATCTCTCACATCCACTTTCTTTATTTTTAAATCTTTTTTTCAATCTTAATAGTTTTTTTGCCATTATATGTAAAGATATTTTTCAACATTCATATTTATAAGATTTTGAGTTCCAAATTTTTCTCCCTCCCTCCCTTCCCTTCCCCCTCCCCAAGACAGAAAGCAATCTGATATAGGTTATATATGTACAGTAACATTAAACATATGTCCGCATTAGTCATGTTGTGAAAGAAGAATCAGAACAAAAATGAAAAACCTCAAAAAAAGAAAAAACAACAACAAAAAAGTAGAAATGGTATGGTTCAATCTGCATTCAGATTCCACAGCTCTATTTTTCTAGATGTGGAAGGCATTTTCCATTAATACATCCACTTTCTTTTCTTTCTTTCTTTCTTTTTTAAAAATTTTGTTTTGTTTTATTTTTCTGCGGGGCAATGAAGGTTAAGTGACTTGCCCAGGGTCACATAGCTAGTAAGTGTCAAGTGTCTGAGCCCAGATTTGAACTCAGGTCCTTCTGAATCTAGGGCTGGTGCTTTATCCACTGTACCACCTATCTACCCTGGAGGCAGCTAGATGTCAAAGTGGAGTCAGGAAGACCTGAATTCAAATCCTGATTCAAACATTTACTTAGCAAGTAAATTGGACAAATCACTTAAATGCTGTTTGCCTCAGTTTCCTCAACTGAAAAAGGAAGCTAATAATAGTACCTGTATCTCAGGGTTGTTGTGAGAACAAATAAGATAATATTTGTAAAACACTTAGTACAGTGCTTGGTACATAGTAGGCAATATAGAAATGCTGGCTATAAATCGCTCCTTAACTAGTCTTTGTCTAATGCAACAAGGATTTATTAAATTCTTACTATAACAACAAATAACTATGCTAGGCCCTGAAGATACAAAGCCAAAAAAAAGGGACCCTGCCCTTAAGGAGTTTACATTCTGTTGAGAAAGAATTGTGAAGGTAAAATCAGTAGAACTTGGCAACTGGTTGGATTGGGAGGTGTGTGTGTGTGTGTGTGTGTGTGTGTGTGTGTGTGTGTGTGTGTGTGTGTGTGTGTGTGTGAGAGAGAGAGAGAGAGAGAGAGAGAGAGAGAGAGAGAGAGAGAGAGAGAGATAAAGGATGGAGAAGAGTTGAAAATTACTGTGAGGCATTTCTAGCACTAGCAACAAGAGAAAGAAATTAAAGGCATGAAATTGATGGAGAAGAGATAAAAATGATTCCTATTTGTTGATGCTGTAATGTTTTACTTAGAAAATCCTAGGGAATCAGCAAAGAAACTGAAACTAATAGCTTCACCAAGATTGCAGGCTACCAAATAAACCCACAAATAACATTTCTATATAATAACAGAATTCAGGAGCCAACAATTTTCTATGCCATTCAAAATGACTACAAAATACATAAAATGTTGGGGAGCCAGTCTAACAACTTTTATATGAATTCAATTACAAAATCTCCATTAAGAAAAAAAGATGACTATATTATTAATTTTCAAATTTGTATTCTAATATATATAGTTCTAACATTCTGGATTATATATACATATGCACATGCATACATACATACATACATATATATATAATCCAGAATATTAGAACTAGGAGAAACTTTAGAACATAGGTTATTAAAATAGAATATTAGAGCTAGAAGGAATTTTAGGACATAGACTATTAGAATAGAGAATGTTAGAATGAGTCATAGAATGTTAGAACTAGAAGGGAACTTAGAATTTATCTATCTCAACCCCTCTTTTTTACAGAGGAAGAAACTGAGGTCCTGACAGTGCAATGACTTGCCCAAAGTCACATATGAGCTAGTGGTTGAGATGATATTTCACTGCAGGTCTCCTGTGTCTCACTCTGGCCCTTTCTCCATTACACCACTGAGTTCTTTCTTCCTGTGGGACCCTGAGGAGGGAAGGGGAAAGGAGGGGGAGGTGCAATTCGTCCAGTAGAGTCTGTTCCTCATCATCAACGCAGATGCCACAGACGTTGGCCCTATAATTTTGTGACTTTAACCCTCCTATAAAATGACATCGATATAAATATTGTTAATGGCACTAACACAATGTTAAGTCAGGTTTTACCGGACTCCCTCATCCACCCTCTAGATTTATTAGCTATAGGATTTGAAGTAATTTTTTATTAGTTCAAGTTAAAATCCAGCATGTGTGGGCCTAGGCAGTTTTCCTCTTCTTGGGTGCTCCCCCTCTCTCCATGATGGCTTGAACAACACTCGGTCCACCTGCAGTGTCCAGGATAAATCTTGCAGAATGGAAATATTTATTAATTTTGCTAACTGATGTTGATCTCATAAATTACCCAGACTTTTTCATGAAACGGATATTAACATCCATGGCGATATGTTATGGCTTATTGACCAAATATGGGATAATTAGACCCTGGGAGCACTGGCCAGGGTGATGGAGGAGAAGCAAATTTGGCCCTTATTACGCCAACGACCTAGTTAATATCTTACTCTGAATTTCAGGTAGAGTCTTCAGCTCAGGGGGAATCTAATAGTTTCTCCTCTATGGGTAGAAGGAATAAAGAGCTAATCTGAGCGCCATTCACCCCAATCTCTCAACCCCTCTCAGCACCCCAACAATGGAGAGCAGCCTGATTCAGCATAAACTAATGCTGCACTTGTAGTTAGAAGACCCGGGTTGAGACTAAGAGTTACCATTTTACCCATTGGAGACTTTGATGGTGATATTCATGTCTCTTTTTCTCTGTGGACATGGGAATAAAAATTGTTTATACTGCATATCTCCCGAGGTTGTTGGGAAGGAAAGTGCTTTGTGGACCATTAAAGCATCATAGAAATTGGGGTTATTGCTATTTTCTCCTGAAAGGTTGATGTGATTTTTTTCACTAGGAAAAGCTTGGTAGCCTCATTATTACATGTATCCCCCATTATATTTATAAAGGATCTACCCTAGGTTTCAGGCATTGCTGATGATGTCAGCTTCCCAGGACACTCTCTCCTTGCTTGGATTACAATGGATCCTTCCACACCACCTTGCCCCGATCCTGCCATCCCATAATGTACCAGACTCCTTGACCTCAAGAAGCTTACACATAGAGAAAGTAAATGGTTTTGGAATGAGAATATACTGACAAAGGGGAGGGTGGTGATTAAAAGAGTTCTCTTAAAGGAGTTAACAGCTGAAATGAGCATTGAAAAGAGCCAGAGATTCCAAGAGTCAGAGGTGAGAAGGAAAGGCATATTGGGTATGGGGGTCAGTCTGTGGAAAGACATGGAATTGTGGAATATTGACACAATAGATCTGTTTGGATGGAAGGTAGTGTGCATGATGGAGAGTAATTGGCAATCAGTAAGGATTACAGATTTAGGGCCATGACAATCAAACTATCCAGGGGATAATTTAGAGATATAGTCAAAATTATAACAGAATTTATTTGGAGGAACAAAAAGATGGACAATTTTAAGGAAGCAATGGAAAAAGTAGGAACAAAGGTGGCTAGCATTGGTGGATTTCAAACTGCATTTAAAGCAGAAATAACCAAAACCATTTGTTGCTAGTTAAAAATAATATAGAAAAGTGGATTAATAGAACAGATTAATAATAATCAAACTTTATAATCTAGTGTGAAACATACTGGAAAATATAAATTATCTAGGAAAGAACTCCCTATATGACAAGAATTTCTGGGAAAACTGGAAAACATTTTGTCAGAAATTGGGTTTAGGCCAACACCTAACACTATATACCATGATAAATTTAACATGAGTAAATGACCTGAATATTAATGATAAAAAAAGAAGAGAACCAAATCATTCCTTTTTTTGCAATTCTTAGTAAAACAAGGGGTAAAATAATCACAGAAGATAAAATAGATAATTTCAATCCCATGAAATTAAAAGCCTTTTGCATAAACAAAATGAATGCCATTAGGATAAGAAGGAAAGTGGTTAAATGGGAAAACATCTTCATAGCAAATATCTCTGACATGAGTCTGGAAAGATAGGCTAAAGCCAGACTATGGATTTTAGATATCAATATGAAGAGATTGCATTTATTTATTTATTTATTTATTTATTACAAAGAGCTTTACTGGTTTATTTTTCCAAATTATATGTAAACACAAATTTTGACATCATCTTAAAAAAACTTTGTGTTACAAGTTCTCTTCCTCTCTCCCTCTCCCCACAAAGAACTCAAACAATTCAATATAAGCTATATATGAGCAGTCAATTCCACATTAGCCAGGTTGCAAAAGAAAACAGAGAAAAACAAAACTTCAGATAAAGGAACTACCAAACAAACAAAAATTATGCTTCAATCTGTATTCAGACACCATCAGTTTTCTCGCTGTAGATGAACTGCATTTTTCATAGGACCTTCAGAGTTGTCTTGGATCATTGTATTGCTGAAAATAAGCAAGTAATTCACAGAAGATCATCTTACAGTATTGCTGTTATTTTGTATACAGTACATTTCACATTGCATCAGCTCATGCAGGTCTTTCCCAGTTTTTCTGATAGCATCCTGCTCATCTTTTTTTTAAAATAATAAACTACATTTATATAGTACTTTAAATAGAGATTTCCTTACAATACACTCATGAAGTTGAGATTGTATTTTTTTTTACTAAAGGAAATAGGGAACTTGGAAACTTCTTGAGCAGAAGGATGACATGGTCAGATCTGTGCTATCGGAATTTATCAGCTGTGTGAAGGATGAATTGGAGAGCAGAGAGTCTGGGTGTTGGGGGATAATTAGAAACTACTACAATAATCTAGGTTAGAGGTGATGAGGAACTGAATAAGGATGATGACCATATAAGTACAGACAAGAGAGAAGATTCTTAAAATATAGTGGAGATAATAACAATAAGGTCAGGCAACTGATTGGATGTGGGAGAAAGGGAGAGTGAAGAGAGGAGGAAGACTGATAGGTTACAAGCTTGGGTGACTGGGGGAGTGGTGCTACCATTAGCAAATATGGGGAAGATAAGGAAAGTGAAGTTTAGGGAGAAAGATAATGAATTCTGTTTTGTCTAGACTGAGTTTGAGGTGCCTATAGAATATCCAGGTGGAGATATATACATATATATTTACACATCCATGCATAGCACATGCACACAAACATGCATACATGCATAAATACATAATTCTATCGGTGATGGAATGCTGAAGTTCAAGAGAGAAATGAGGGCAGGATATATAGATTTGGGAGATATCCACATAAAAATTATAGTTGATTGCATGGGGGCTGATAAGATCAGAAAGACTAAAAGAAGTCTAGATAGAATATGGTCCTATTGTACCTCCAAGCATAGAGGGAAGGACTTGGCTAGTGACTTAGCAAAGGAGAGTGAGAATGAATAATAAGACAGGGAAGATGAAAATCAGGAGAGAACATTTCAAAAATATTCAAGGAGGGAGGATAGAGAAGTGAGTGATCAACAGTGTCAAATTCTGCAGAGGGTTCAAGAAGGATGATGGCTGAGAAAAGACCATTGGATTTATTCATGAAATGATTGTAATTAATTCCCCCCCTCTCCTTTTCAGTTGAATGGTGAGATTGCAAGAGATTGAAAAGTGAGTAGGAAGTTAGGAAGTAGGTGAGGCAATGTCTTATGGACCTGGGGTACCTCAGAAGTTCTCTGGGGGAAATCAAATAACCTTCTCCTTGAGAAACTAAACCAAAGGACAGACACACCTAAATAAATAAGCAGCACCAGATCTGGACTGAATTAGCTCCAGGACCCTTCATTCCAGTCTCCCCTACCCCTCAGAGAGATAAGATTAGGTGTGGCTGCTGCCTTTGTGGCATGAGGGGGACAGAGATGGCTTGGGAGATGGGAGCCACCTCTCACCCAACTTTGCCTAGCCACCACCAGTGGGGAATGGTCCTCTCCAAATAATGGAACTTTCCACAGTCAAATGATCACCTCATGGGACCACCATCACCCTCTATATCTGCCTGTCTCTTGCTCAGGGAGAAAGGAATCTCAGAGAGCCATGCCTCTGTGCCATGCCTTCTCCCCATGAGAAGTCCAAGGACTTCTCTCTTGGTTTTCTTTCCCTAGCACCTAAATCAAATATAATTTTATTCTTTTTTTTGGTGAGGCAATTGGGGTTAAGTGACTTGCCTAGGGTCACACAGCTAGTAAGTGTTTAGTGTCTGAGGCTGGATTTGAACTCAGGTCCTCCTGACTCCAGGGCGGATGCTCTATCCACTGTGCCACCTAGCTGCCCCCGAGGGTGTAATTCCTTAAAGAGGGATTATTAAGAACCCCTACCCCAAACCCCCACCAATTTTCCCCATAATAAATGCGTCTAGATGGCTTTTTTCTAGGAGTTGATTATAAAAAGGAATAGAGACTAAGGGTGCTGCAGGGTCCTCTGAAGGTTTTCTAGGGTTAGGAAAAGTTAGGCATGCATCAGGGCCAGTGGATAAAGAGAGAGTGAAGAAAATGGTGGCTGGGGCAGTGGTGGTGGTGGTGTGTGTGTGTGTGTGTGTGTGTGTGTGTGTGTGTGTGTGTGTGTGTGTGTGTGATTGAAAGAGCAAGCTCCCAGAAGAAAGAAAAAAAAGGGTTTTGTGGGCCAGGATATTTGTGGAACTGGAGAGGTGTGAGTTAATCCCTCTCACCACTCCCCAGTCCACAACATCTGCTTGCTATTGCAATCAAGAAGGTTGGAAAACAGGCCTGAGGCAATTGGGGTTTACTTTGCTCCAAGGTGAATTGGTCTGGGGCCCAGATGTGAACTCTTTGGGTAAGAGAAATATAAAAGTAGTTTATGAGACATTGGCAAGGAACGCCTAAGACACTAGGGAAACTCCTTGCTCAGTGCTTTCTTTCAAACCTTCTTTCCGGTGCTGGTGTTTTGTTCTGTGTTGTTTTGTTTTTAATTTGTTTTTTATTCTCAGGACTGCTTTTAAACTGTCTTGAGAATTGCTTCTACTTTAGTGTATTGGAATACTGCTTTAGTAAAAGGACTATTTGTCCAAACTTTCTGGTGCTAAGTGATCCATTGTACCAAACAGACAATAGTCACCTCAATGAGGGGGTGGGTTCAAGAGCACAATTGAGGGAGTTGACTGTGGCAAGCAGAAAGACATCTTCTGAGGCTAGAGAAAAAAGTAGCAGATGGTGTTGACAAGATTTGAGATGTACAATTGGGAAGAGGGAGCTTATGATGTTCCTTATATTAAGCCTCTTTGTTCTTGGTAAAGTGTGAGATGAGGTCCTCAGCTGAGTGGGAGGGAAAAGAGTGTTAGTGGTTTGAAGAGAGAAGAGGTTTGCAATGCTGTGAGGCGTGTGGGGAAAACCAATGGGGAAAAGTAAAAGTATTGGTGTACAGTAATAAAGACTCACTTGAAATTAAATAAAATGAACTTTTCGTGGATCCAGTCAGTACAACTATGTGACTTCTTCCAGTGGCTTTCATGGGAAGAGGAACTTAGATGTGGATAGTGGAGGTGAGGAATAGGAATGGTTACCCAGGGCTGAGATTTGGTAAGGTGTGTGGGTTGGTAGATCAAAGGAGCAAGAAATTTGTGGGTAGAAGACTGTAAAATTGAAATGGTTAAATCTAGAATAAAGAGCATGAAGGGATGAGAGTGAGGTCAGAGAGCAGAAGTGATAGAAAAGGAAAGAGAAGGGTGGAATGATTAGAAATCATGAGGAAAAAGAATAAGTTTAAAGGAAATGAGACAGAGTTAGATCACAGAGGCCAAATGGTTAAGGGTATGACCATTCCTATGTATAGACGAGTTGGAGTAAAAGTAAAAATAATGGGAAATACTTCAGATATTATTATGTATCCATATTTTATAGATAAGGAAACTGAAACTTTGAGATGTTAAGAGAAGGGGCATGGCATATTGAGTAAAGAGCTGGCTTCAGAACTGAGAAGACCTGGGTTCAAGTCTTGTCTCTATAACCCTTTGTCAAGTTACATAACCAGGGCATCAGGCAACTCTCTCAGAGTTTAATGAAGACAGATGTGGGGCAATTGCTGATCTGCATTGGTAGAAAAGGATCACCTCCCTGGGATCTCCACATACCAATGGAATGACAGGTGCAGTCTAAAATAAAAATGTAAGAACTCACAGAATCTTAGCTATCAGTGTCCTTGCTGGGAAGAGCATTTCTGACATGAATCTAAGTATTTTTGTCATTGGATCATGGATTCAGATTTGGAAGGGAGGTCCTGGAGTTAATAAAGATAAGGGAACAGAAGCCCAAAGTGCTCTAGGCCTAGCACTGTATCCACTATGCTACCTAGAACACAGCTTTTAGAACAAAGAATGGAAAGTGTCAGAGCTGAAAGGGATCTTAGATCTCTGGTCCACATCACCTTCCTTTTCTCCACACCATGGAGCTGAAACATAGAAGGGGAAGAAGACACAGAAGAGGGAGCCAGGTCATGTGGTTACTTTGTGAAAGGACTAGTTCTTGAATCTTGGGCTCCTGATGCAAAGTCCAGTTCTCTAGAAGCAAAGATCACTAGACAACATACAATGACCAAATATTTATTAAGTCCATACTGTGTGCAATGAACTATGCTGTACACACAGACACAATTCTCTCCTCTTAAATAGCTTATGAACCAGTGAATGAGTCTATCTTTCTCTATCTGCCTGCCTATCTATCATCTATCTATCCATCCACCTACTATCTATCTATAATCTCTCTACCTACTATCTATCATCTATCTATCTACCCATCCATCCATGCATCTATCTATCCACCTACCATCTATCTATCCATCCATCCATGTATCTATCTACCTATCATCTATCTATCTACCCATCCAACCACACATGTATCTATGTATCATTATATATACCGACATGCATGTATACACAGATAAATGTACAAAATATTCAAATTAGAATATGGCAAGTGAATAAAATGAGTATAAAGTGATATGAAATCAGATGATGAGAGACAGAGAGAGATCTCTTCCTCATGGGAAGGTTTCATGGAGGAGACTCACATGGGTTAGAGGAGCCCCGGAGATGCAGTATTCGATTGTTGATTTGCTGAATAGTTGATGTCTTCTGTGTGTTAGGTTTACCAAAGCAGGCATAGATTTTTTTTCATGCTGCAATTAAAATAGTTACTGCTTTTTATAGAGCCAAGATACCACAGCTGACCCTGGAATGGATAAGGTCTCCAGGGCTTAGACACAGGAGGTCCCCTTCAGGGTTGGGAGGATCTTAGGCCCACGCTCAAGGATGGGTTAGAGATCACAGCCCTTTCCTTCTCTTGTTTTTCCACTAAATCCTTCTGTTTGCCTCTTCAAAGCTGCTGTTCCCCTCTTATCCTCTCCAGGCTCACCTTTCTTTGCTTCTTCTACCTTTTATTCCCATACCCTCCCACACTTCCTTTTCCTAGATCAATGTTCAAGTGTCTTTTCTCCATGCCTGGAGTCCCAAAAGGTTCTGGGGAAGGTTGGTGTTAGACTGAGGGGAATAGGGAAGGGCTACACCCTTACAGACTAGTCACATGCAGCCTCCTTCAAGCTACCCATAAGACTGAAACTAGATAAAATGTGGATATATTTGGACCCAACTTTTAAAACACCCAGTGTGCCTAAATCTGACTTCCTAAAGCAGATAAATTGGAAGATGTGGGTTAGGGATGTGGGGTTATGATGCTTATTTTATTTAAAAAATCAGCCATGGGGTAGTGGAAAAATCTGGATAAGGACTGGGAAGAGTCTTCAGAATATAAAATAGTAGAGCATAAAACAGAATGTTAAAGTTAGAAGGGACTTGGCATTGGAGTCATATGAATAGGATTCAAATTCTGCCTCTGCCACCACACCTTCAGGCAAATGGCTTAACTTCTCTGAGACTCATTTTCCTTTTCTGTAAACACCTTTAAGACCCCTTCCAATTTTAACATTCCATGAAAAGGGTTTACCCCTGTGCTTTCTTTAAAGGGAGAGTTCCCTGCCACATTTGGAGGTCGAATTAAGATTTAGTTCACAAAAATTCCCTTAATATACAACTTTCCAAGAATGAGGCTACTAGGTAAAAGAGTCCCACTAGATTCACCCCCACCCCAGTAACATTATATTTAACCCTTTAATGATCTTTGCATGGCTGCTCTGCATTCTACCCACCATTCCAGGTCCCAAGTCTCTGGCTGAACAAACAGTCACAAATTTATCAACCACTGAAACCCTTGAAGACACTGACTCTCTTTGGGTGATATTTAATGAGCTTAGAAATGAGAAAATGCCTGCGTCTTTGCTGGAGACGCCAATGAGAATTTTAATGAGGGCTTATTTTTAATAAAAGGTTAATAAAGTTTAATTAAATTAAATTAATAAAGTTCAATATTTGTTTAGCATTGCATCGGGCATGGCTTGGTTTGATGGCGAGGCAGGAAGCAGTGGGGATTAAGCTACTCTTGTGTAGTGTTTGTTCTCAGCCCTAAATGCTAATTATGAGGAATGGAGAGGGGTAGAGTCACTGATGTGACTGGGGATGGGGGTGGGGTGGGAGGGAAGGGACTGGGAAGGAAGAAGGAAAACAGAAAGGGAAAAATGGCCCTACGACATAGCAACTTAGAGAGCAAAATGTGTATGTGTACTGGAGTGAAGCTCAAATCTGTTCTTCCTTGGTAGGTAGTTAATAACTTCTTGGTGGTGGTAAGGGTGATGGTGACACTAACTCGGGCACTTTTTATTATTGATGGCTTCCATGCAGTGGTGGTGTTAGGTTCAGACTTACAGCAGTGTGCTAGAGGTGGAAGGGCTCTTAGAACATAATATGTGTGTACATAGCATACAGTATGTTAATTACAGTTGGGAGGAATTTTAGAACCCAGATTTTTAGAGCTAGTAGGGGCCATAGAGTTTGAGAACACAGAAGGTTAGATCTTAAAATGTAGAATTTGAGAACACAGAACAATCAATGTTAGAACTAGAAGGGACCTTAGAACACAGACCATTAGAGTTGGAAGGACCTTAGAACCAAGAATGTTAAAACATATAGCTGGAAAGTGAATCCTAGGGCTTTTTGCAGACTCTCATAGGTTTTCCTTCTAAGGAGGAGGGTTATCTCTCTGATGTTAGAACCAGGCATGAAACCACAGTGGGACTTAGAAGGGTATTATCTTACTTAAGGATCCAAATCTATTGCTGTGTCCACCATGGCTACCTCTTCCCTTTCTCACCTCCATGTATTTGTATAAGCCCTACCATCCCTGGAACACACCCTTTTATACCTCCACCACTTGAAATACTTCCTTTATTTCAAGGACCAGTTCAGGTGCCTCCTCCTTTATAACACTTTCCCCAACACTGCAGTTTAAAGTGATCCTTCCCTCTCCATCTTGAGCACACTTTGCATCTTTCCTTTGTTCCCATCCTAGCCTACCTATGCAGGTATGTTCAAGTTAATCCCCACCAGTGGATAGTTATCTCTTTAAGGGGTTGACAATGAGTTTAACACACTTGTTGAGTTGAATTAACTAATCTGTCTGAGAGGGTTGGGGGGGCTTCTTTGTTTTTTGTGCCAAACAGCATGGTCAAGGGGAAGAAAGAAGATAAATGTTCCCAGTTTCTGTGTCTTATGTCCCTGGATGGCTGATTATTAGTATTAGGACAGCCAAATGAAGAGTCATAGATTCAGAGCTGGAAGGGACCTCGCGTGTGTGTTCAGTCATTCTTCAGTCATATCTGACTTTTTGTGACCCCATTTGGGGTTTTCTTGGTAAAGATATTGGAGTGGTTTGCCATTTTCTTCTCCAGCTCATTTTATAGTTGAGAAAACTGAGTCAAACAGTGCGAAATGATTTGTCCATGGTCACTCAGATTTGAACTCAGGGAAATGAGTCTTCCTGATTCCAGGCCTGGTGCTCTATTTACTGTGCCAGCTAATCTAACCCCCTTATTTTACAGATGAGGAAACTGAGGCCCAGAGAAGATAATTGATTTGCCCAAGCACAGGGCTAGAAAGTATATGAGTTGTGGGATTTGAAGTCAGGTTTCCCTGATTCCCAGTCTAGCATTCTACCCACTGTACCATATTGTTATTCAGTTCAGTTCAGTTCAATCAAAGGGCATTCAGTTCAACAAACATTTATTAGGCACCTACATTGTGCAGGGACTGATGCTCAGCGCTGAGGACACGAAGGTAAAAATCAATATAGCAGCTGCCCTCCAGGACCCTACAATGTAGTAGGGAGATTACAAAAGTCCCATTTCTATAGCTTTGTTATGACGATGACAATGAAGACAACTACCACTACTATTACTTACTAATTTTGTTTCCAACAATACTGTGACTTGCATAATGGAAGCATTATTGTTTCTATTAAACAGGAGAAGAAACTGAGGTCAAGGGGAGTAAAATGACTTTTCCAAGGTCTCCTAGCTACTTAACATTAGTGTTGGCCTTTGAAATCAGGTTTTCAGGATTTTGTTCTATCCATTGTTCTTTCCTCAGCCCCTCTATACTATAGGTCAAGCACATAAAGAACTATGTCACAAGCAAGGAAAGGGTTCAGCGCATGGAAGGGATGAGAGATTCAAGGATCTCTTCTAGCTCCTGGGGAATCCTGGCAGGCTTTCTGGAGATGGTGGCACTTGAGTTTAGTCTTGAAGGATGAGAGGGATTTCAATAGGCAGATTTGGAGTGGGTATGGAGCCTGCCTTCCCAAATGCATGGAGGCAAGACAAGGCAGAACTAGGTGGAGAATCATGGTCCATTGTGTCTGGAGTAAGGAATAGTGTGAGACTGTAAGCTTGTGAAGATGAAGCTGGAGCCAGACTTTGGAAGGACATTAATGCCACAACCAGAAGTTGGCATCTTGTCCAGTAGGCAACAAGCCAAGGATAGTAGAACAATGAATTACCTAGTAACAACCATCTTCCAAAGCATAAGACATTTCAGAGCTTCAATGGTGCTAAGCATTGCACTTTTATGTGTATTATTACCATTTTGGGGGCTCCATTAGCAGGTATGTTTTACGGAAATTATTTGATTTGGGACTTTCCTGCTTTGGTCAGCAGGTGTTGGTGGCTAGACCATGGAGGGTGAGGAGTGGGGACAAGGGCAGCAGAGTGTTTGGTACCAAACTAATGAGCAGGAGGGTGCAGGTAAGACAGAACATGACTTGTAGTCAAAAGACCTAGGTCCCAGATCTGTCGCTTATTAGCAGTGTGACTTTGGGCAAATTCTTTCCCTTTCTGGTCCTCTTGGACTCAATCAGAGGTTCTTGGCCTTAACCCTAACTTATTATTTTTTGGTAACAGCATTTAAATGTAATTGGTTTCCTTTGCAATCTTATGTATTTAGTTTTATGTACTTAAAGACATTATTCTGAGAAAGGGGCCATAGATTTTACCAGACTTCCAAAGGAATCTATGGCAAAAAAAAAAAAAGAAAAGAAGAAAAGAAAAAAAATAAGATTGAGCCCTGGGGGCAGCTAGGTGGCGCAGTGGATAGAGCACTAGCCCTGGAGTCAGGAGTACCTGAGTTCAAATCCGGCCTCAGACACTTAACACGTACTAGCTGTGTGATCCTGGGTAAGTCACTTAACCCCAATTACCTCACTAAAAAAAAAAAAAAAAGATTGAGCCCTAGATGTTCCCTAAGATCCCCCTTTTGCAGTTCTAACAATCTTTGCTCTGAAGCCTCTTCCAGCTCTGATATTCTGTTAGGGGGCAGAGAAGTGTCAGCATTGGTCCTAGGGGTTAGGACAAGAGGACTGAAATGAGCGTGGAGCTGTTACATTTGGGCATATAAAACAGGTTTTGGGGCTCAGGGATGGGGCAATAGAATACAGTGAAAAGAACACAGGAATTGGGGTCAGGAGATGTGGGTTCAAACCCCAGCTCTGAGATTTACCAGCCATGAGAACCTGAGCAAATCACTTAGCTTGACATCAGTCTTATCTGTAAAATGGGGCCAATAGCACTTTCACTAGTCACTTCTTTTGGTGGAATGATAAAAAGTGCTTTGCAAAGTGCACATTGCCACAGAAATAGGAGATATGTATTGTTTGGTTCTGGTAAGCAGGCTAAGGGTCCAGGTTTTGATTTGAGTGAAAAGTCCTGGGAATGGGTTTAGGCAGCAACATCTGTTCCCAATGACCAGATTGAAGACTTGCAGATAGAGATGGGGCCTCAGTCAGGCCCTAGTGTCCGGGACTAGGGACTTACTGAGGCCACTCTGGGTCATTTCCCTCTCAATGACAATGAAGCAGCTGTGATTTCCCATAATCTCCTTCTTCATAATAAAGCAAGGCGGACAGCCTCACCACGTCACTCTACCCGGAGGCCCAGAGGAGCAATTCCGAGTCATTAGTCCCGTCTGCCCCAGCGCTTGGGTCCTGGAGGGTTTGGGGTTATATGCAATAAGGCGAGTACTCGTCTGCGGGCTCTCCCCTGAGCACTAGGTGTTAATGAGGAAAATTTTCCAAGAGGCTGTTAACACTATGTGGTTTTGAAAAAGTAACAAAAAAAAGCAATTCTTTCTGGCTGCATCTTCCGTGTGTGTGTGTGTGTGTGTGTGTGTGTGTGTTCATCCTTTACTTTCTGGTTTTTTTGTATTTCCTCTCTTGATTGCTCTCCTTAATATGATTACCCTCCCCTTCCAAGAGAACCTGTTGTGGGTACAATTTCATGAACCACGTTAACTCCCAGAGCCCCTGGGGCTTTATTTACACAAGGCTGAAGAGTCTGGGTTTTCAGGTGGAGTGGGGGAGGGGTGGAGCAGGAGTGGAGAAGGGTGGTAGAGGATTAGGAAAAGCTCTCAGCCAGTGCTCATCAGACCACTCTTGGACTATGGAACCCCATCTCTGTCTCAAGAACCTTTAAAAATAGAAAGAATCATGGAGAAGGAATCAGAAAGCCTAGAGTTTACTTCTGCCTCTGTCATTCAACTCTGTTTGGTCTCTGAGCATGCCAATTCCTTTCTCTCCCATCTGTAAAATGGGACATAGGTTTGAATAGATAATTTCCAAAGTCCCTTCTAGTTCTAGCATTCTAGCCTTTTCTAGCTTTAATATTCTATGTTCTAAGATCCCACTAACACTCTATATTCTAAGGTCCCTCTAACTTTAACATTCTATGTTCTAGGGTTCCTCCAATTCTAACACTCTATGTTCTAGAGTCCATTCAGCTCTAATGTACTATGTTCCAAGGTCTCTTCCAGATCTAACATTCTCCCAGATTATAGATCACAGCAGTTCAGGGCAGGCTTGTTAGCTTCTGGAAAAGATGGTTTTTCTGGATTCCTATTCCTGCCTGAGCAGGAGCTGTATTGAGCAGCCACCATGCATTGCAAAATGTGTAAAAGATGGCAAAATATTATTAACAAAGGCATTGATTTTCCTATTTGAGTTTTATGCATTTTATTAGCCAAACACTTTAGCACGTAACCGCTCTGAGTCACATTTACTCCACGGAGCTGGTTATGAATCTGAAACGATGGCGCACGTAAAACGGAATTGACCACATTGCTTATGCATCAACAACAAAAATAAAAGCAGAAAGTGTAATAAAATGAATAGCACCCGGCAATTGCTGTAAAAAACAATATTACCCAAGGGACAGAAAAAGTTACCTCGGCTGTGAAATAATGCCAAGCTCAGGGCTGTGTAATCAGAATCCAGGCCATTTTTCTGTCTCTGGGGCTCAGTCCAAGTCCATGTCATCCTTAATGCCTGGGTCCATACCCCTGGGTGGCAAAAACTTTAAAGTAGTCATCTCCTTCAGAAAGTTTCTGTGTTCTTCCATGTACTGTTTGAGAAACAATAAACCTTCTTGAGCATCACCATCAAGGAAGGTCACCTGGACCACCTTCCAAATTTAGGAGACTCTCCTCTTCCTACCCATTTCCTCAGGTGGTTTGGAGTCAAGGGGATGTGGGAGATGACATTTCCCTCTTGATGATTTATTTCTGCATTGTCTTAAATTCAAGCACCTCAACGGACATTCACCAAGGACCTACAGTGTGCAGAACTTGACCATGTCTTCTTGTAGTGCTTATAGTCTGGCTGGGAGGAGAAACTACATTTTTCATTCATCCTTTACTTATTCATCAATATCTATTAAGCCACCTGATGAACCACAGTTGACTTGGACCAAGAATGGGAAAAATGATAAAAAGAGGGGACCCTTTAACATCGGTAGTGATATTTGGGGGGTTAATAAAGTGAAAGTCTCATGGCCTCATCAGAAATAGCTCATCCTGGAATCATCTCCTCTCTTACTCTTTTTTTGTTTTTGATAGGGTCACTGGATCAGGGGGGAGGGAAAGCCATATATACAGATATAACTGGATTTCATCAAGTGCCTGACAAAGTCTCCTCATTCATTTTTGGTGAGGTGGAAGGGTGTGGATTAGATGATAGTCTACTCAAGAACTGGTTGAATGATCAAGACCTAAAGAAAAATGATTAAAATCTATTTAAGGCAGGTCTCTAGTGGAATACCTCAGGGCTCTGTCCTTGGTCTGGTACTGTTCAACATTTTTGTCAGTGACATAGAAGAAGGTATGGAGATCTTGCTTATCAAATTTATAGATGACACAAAGCTGGGAGAGATAGCTAACATGCTGGATGGCAGTCAGAATACATACAAATCTCAAAAAGTTGGAATAAAGGACTGAATCTAATAATATTTACACTTCTGTTAAAACAACACCAACTGCTCGATTGCAGGAGATGGGGGACATGAGATTAGACAACAGCCCATCTTATAGCGTCCTGGAGCTTTTATGGACTGGAATCTCAGGACAAAACAACAGTGTGTTGTGGAAGCCAAAGAAGTTACTGCTACCCTAAGATGTTATAGAATTGTTCAGAGAGTGAGAGAAGATGATCTCAGTATTCGCTTCTTTGGTCAGATTCAGAACTCCTATGAGAGGCTGTGCTTGGTTCTGAGGGCCACATCTTAGGGAAGACATCGACAAGTTGGAGTTCATCCCAAAGAAGGCATTCACAGACACTAAAGGACAGAAGACCATGTTATAGGATGATCAGTTCAAGGCTCTAAGGATCTTTAGACTGGAGATGGGAAGCCTTAGAGAGAATGCAATGATTTTGTTCAAATAATTGATCAAAGGCCTGGCATGTAAAAAAAGGGGTGGATTAAATGTATTCTTTTAGGTCCTAGAGGACTGACCTAGGAGAAACAGGGTAAGCAGAATTAAGCAATATGATATATAGAAAGGGCTCTGGATTTATGGAAAGTGGACTTATATTTGAACTCTAGCTCTGGTACTTACTGTCTAAGTAACTTTGGATGAGTCACAATCTTTCTGTGGTTCATATTTATGTGTAAAATAGGGGGCTGCGAGACTGGAATGAGGTGATGCTGAGTAAAGTGAGTAGAACAGGAGGACAATCGATGCTCTAGGATCAAAATTGTAATAATGGACAAGTCTAAAAGACCTAAGAACTCTTATCAATGAAATAAGATGATCAGTCATGACTCCAGAGGATGGACGAAGAATACTGCTCACTTCATGACAGAGAGGTGATAGACTAATATGCAGAATGAGAAATGCATTTTTGGATGTGGTCAGTTTCACAATTTGTCTTACTTGATAACGCTTATATAATAAGAAAAATCTCTCCTCCACTCCACTCCCTTCCCCTCCCCTTCCTTTCCCTCTCCTCCCCTCCATTCTTTCCCTCCCTCCCTCCCTTCCTTCCTTCCTTTCTTCCTAAGTGGAGGAGGTGGGAGGTTGGAAAACATGTTTGATAATTAAAAAAATTATTTTAAACAGAATGGGTTGGCCCAAGTAATTCCCAAGGAGACATTTCAATTCCAAATCTGAGATTATAAAGTTGTAGAGGAAAATTTAGGCCTGATCATAGGAGGGGAAACTCTTGTAGGAAAGAATAATTAAAAATTTTTTTTTTAGCATTTCCAGCACCTCATACAATGTCATGAATATAGTAGGCAAAAATAAATAAATATATATATTTTTAAAACCCAGACTTAATCTTTCCATTCCTACTATTGTGCTAAATATATATATTTATTTATTTTAAATCTGGGTTTTTTAAGGATGGGGGAGATGTAGGTATGTTTGTGAGTTGTAGGAAATGAGCCAACAGACAGGAAGAGTTTGAAAATAAATGAAAGAGTGGGGATGACAGAGGGGGCAAACTGTCAGAAGAGATGGGATGGAATGGAATTGCTTGAACAAGAAGAGGTGTTAACCTTGGTAAAGGGTAAGGCAATTTTTATCATGGGATTGGTCATTGTCCTTCATTCTCATTTTTTTTGTGGGGCAATAGGGGGTTAAGTGACTTGCCCAAGGTCACACAGCCAGTAAGTGTCAAATGTCTAAGGCTGGATTTGAACTCAGGAACTCCTGAATCCAGGGTCGATGCTTTATCCACTGCACCATCTAGCCACCCCCATTGTCCTTCATTCTCAAAGAGGATCAAAATGACATCACTATGTTCCAATCAAGGTACAGCATGTCAGACTGTGGCTGATCTGATTTATAGTAGTTCATAAGGCTCTACCATAGATTGGGAACAAATAGTCCACATGAACATTTGGAGTGAAGATGTCTCCAAATTTGCTTATCTCAGATTTCTTTTGAGTCACAAAGTGGCAGAAGTCAACTGAGAGATATGAGGTGAGAAAGAAGGAGCTCCCGGCAAATGGCCTCAATTATTTTTCTGTAAAATATGAGACAAGGTTCTCAGATGAGGGGGTAGAGGCAGAGGGAGCCATAGGAGCCTTGAGGAGGGATGCAAAGGTTTGGAAGAGCCACTGTAGAGAGTGCGATAGTGAGTTGAGAAGGAAGGTGTAGGATTGTCCAGTAGCAACAAGGGCTAATGTAACAGAAATTTGTATGGGGCTCATTCAGAATGGTTGCAGTCAGGAATATTGTGGTAGGGATTCCTGCCCTGGATGGGAAGGTACATTACATGACTGTCCTCTGAAGGCCCTTCTAGCTCTGAAATCTATAATTCAGTGTGATTTCCTGATCTCATAACCTGAAAACTGATAGATGCTCTTAAGCTTTGGTCAGTTAATGGCCAAAGACCTTACCACCCCCATCCTAATTCTGTTAAATCCCTGGTAATAAACATGCCTAATTAATGACAGGCTTTATCACTACAGTGGCTATACACAGCAGCAGAATAAAGAAGACCCACATCTTGAATACAAAATCCATATATAGATTTCTCCATCTCCCTGACTCTAAATTGTCCAAAGAATTTTTACTGAAAGTAGATGAAGCCTATTCCTAAAGGCAAGTAGTAGCTGGGGCTGAGGGAGGGATGCTGAGTAGGATTAAATGGTGGGAGGGGGAAAGGAGTTCTGGGAAGTGTAGTAAAAGGGTAGAGGAACAAATCCCAGGGGTTAGTGTAGAGACTGAGGATGGGCCTGGGATGTGCACACACTAAAGAGCTGATGAGGCTCTTTTCTCCAGGCTGGGGACACCACCTCTACCCAGTGATATTTGGGCCTGGAGGAATTCTGTGTGAAAGCTTCCTAAGTCAGCTAGTGTCCTTCATGACAGGGGTACAGCTAAGGAGAAAGCATGCTGATCAATAAAAGGATGTTACTAGCAGGCTTGGCCCTGTATAATTTGAGGTGATAGATACACCATTTAAATTCCTAGCACATTCACATCAATTTATTCAGCCTTTGCATTTACTTTATTGTGATGAATAATTTGTTGTTGTTGTTGTTGCCAGTTATAGCATGGGCCCTCTCCTACCCCATTTTTGTGTATATCCTTCTAGATTTTCTTCTTGAAATTTGGTTTGGGAAGGTTGAGTCAGAGGTTTGAGGAGCAAAATTAGTCCCCTACACAATAATGTTGTAAATAATTCCTTCCTCAAACAACTTAGAAGCATAGCATTATAGAATGCTAACACTGGAAGGATTCTTATAGCACAGAATGTTAGAGCTTGAAGGAACTATAGGAAAATGTGGATATGACACATACAGGACACATAGAATATTAGAGCTAGATAGCACTCTAGAGAACTTCTAAGGAGGTTTAATGACTATGAGATGGATTTGAGTCCGTCATGTGACATTTGAGGCCAAAAAAGTTAGTGTTTTCTATTGTGCATTAACAGAGGGCTATAGTGTTGAGCATGAGGGAGTGGACAGTCCCACTGTTTTTTGTTCTGGTCAGACTACATCTGGAATGTTGTATTCCATTGTGAGTACCACATCATAAGAAATACATGGATAAGTTAGACTCTAGAGAAGGGCAACTATGGTGGGGTAGGAAACTGGAAACCATGCAATACAAAGTGTAATTGAAGGAACTGAGAATATTTAGCTTGTGTGTGTGTGTACAGGTGTGTGCATACACGTGTGTGTTGTGTGTCTGATGGTAGCTGTCTTCTAGTATTTGAAACTAGTCATCTGAACTAAGAATTCTATTTGTCTTAAGCATCCCATAGGCCATCCCTAAGAGAAGTGTGCAGAAGATGAAGGGAGGGGAAAATCCCACCTCAGTAGAAGCAAAAAGTTGTCTAACAACTAGAACTAATAGATCTGTCTGAGTGTGATGGATGTGACAGGTGTATAGTTCTCTCAAGTGTATTGGTGTGACTGGTGTCACAGGTGTATTAGTGTGACTGGTGAAATGATGGTGCAGGAGGATGTAGGTTCCTTGTGGAAGTATTCAGGTAGAGAGGGGATTTTTGTTTCTCTACAGATTGGACTAACTAGTCTCCGAGGTCCCTTCCAACTCCAAGATTCTGTGGATCAGCAATGGACCCCACTCTCATTCTATAGAGGGGAAAATTGAGAATAGTTTGAAGTGTGGAGTTGGTGCAATATTGGATGAGGTATTACGTGCTTGACTTTAAACTGTAGCCTTTAAATAAGTACACAAATGATCATCATTAGTGACTAGCATTCAGTATCTTTAGATGAACTCTGAAGGGAAAAAATGATAATGTGGCAAAACACACTGTTTCCATCTCATTTATCCAGCTCAGAAGGATTTACATCATCATGGCCTGTACACCACCCATTGACCTTGTGGTAGTTTCCCAAATTGAAGGCTTAGTGCCTAAGAGGAAAGAAGGCTTTTCATTGGGCCCCCTATAGATTCCAAATTACAAATGCTATAATTGCCCCTAGAATTTTTCCAACCTGCTGCCTTCTCAAAGGTCAGGGAGCAGCAAGGGTTTGTCTCTGTAAGTCCAGGATCCCATAAGGACTACAGGAAAGAAATGATCAACTCATCCTAGGACCCAAAATTTGTTGTTAAATATACCCATTGCCTGTTTGTATTTTGATGGCTCAATGACAACATGAGATAAAGAGAAATATGAGGAATGGATTCACCTATGTCTTTCAGAGATAAACTATATAATGGTCTTTGTGTAGAGAAGGAGATGGGGGAAAGGGGAACTAATAGTTGGAAGGAACAAGCCAGAAGGATTGTTAGAAAAAGAAGGGGAAAGTGTTTTTGTCTAGAAGAATAGCAAAGCTAGAAGGAAGTGAGACTGTTAGGGCACCCATGGGAGTAAGAGAAAATATAGCCTTTTCAGGGAACCAGGAGGAATCTTAGACTGAGGAAGATTCTGTCACACTCATCACACTATCCCACCCTTTCCAGTGGCATTCAGTACACCTGCTACACTGGCTGCTGTCACACCCATCCTACTCAGATTGAATATACCTGTCACACTCCTCACACTACCACACCCAAGGAACTGTCACACTATCACACCCAATTCACCAGTCACACTAATACACCTGTGACACCAGTCACACCAATACACTTGAGAGAACTATACACCTGTCACATCCATCACACTCAATATGCCTATCTAGAGAGCCCTGAACCAACAGTCAGGAAGCATGGGTTCTGGCTCTGCCACTAACCTTCTGTATGACTTTTGGCAAGTTGCTTTAACCTCTCTTGTCCTCAGTTTCTTCATCTGTAAAATGAGTGCACAGGACTAGGCTATCTCTATGATTCTGTCCATTTCTAGCATTCTGTCTTCTTTGTTCAAACATTATAAGGTTTTTAGATCCAACATTCTATTAATATTCTGTTTTCACATTCTATGTTCCAAGGCTTCTTATGTCTATATTCTGTGGTATATGACTTGCCCTACCAAATGGTAGACTTTATTCATTTTTTCTTATTTTATTGTTCATTTCTTCTTTTAGTTTTGTTTTAAAATTTCTGACTTTTCAGCTGGCTCAGTTTTCACAGAGCACACCAGTGTATGAAGCTATTCTACTAACCAGGGAAAAACAAACATGTTATTACACAGTAACTACTGGAGAATTACCTGATTATTTATATTTTTCTTGTGCATGTAATTGTGTTTGGTCTTAGCATGTAAATTGGGGCATAATTACTGTATAATTTATAGTTTTTATATCTTATAACAAGTTAGTGTCTAAATCACACACCCCCATGTAAATACTTTAAAATTATTCAGTAATTACTTATTTACATTATAATTAAAAATAAGTAATTAGCATAAATTTACAAAGGATTTACATACTTATTTGTGAATATCATTTCTTGGCAGCTCAAGTGAAATCTTTAGCTGATAATAAATTGAAAGAAACAATAGAAAGTCTGTGTGGAATTGAGAGAAGAACTGATGGTCCTCTGAGTTTTGGGGCTCCCCTTTGCTTCCCACACCTAAACTCTCATTCTTTGGTCAAGCAAGAAAGGATGCAAGAGGCTAATCTGGTCATGGATGATCTTGGCTATGAGCCATCAGTATTGACTTTGATAATGTCCAATTGGGATAGGAAAGTGCTCTCCAAGGCAGAAGGACAAGAGAAACTGCTATTAGGAGTAAGGAATTCTGGGAGATGAGGTTTGAGCAATAGTATTCCAGCTTCTGAGAGAATGTTGGAAGAGATTTGGGTGTTTTCCTCCACTGAGAGCTGGAAGAATTCACTTTTTAATAGAAAATTAGAGCCAGAGGGGACCCTTTTGTTTAGCTTGCCCATTTGGTAAATAAGGAAACTGAAGCCTAGAAAATGTAAGTGACTCCTAAACCTTAAAATATGTGGTAGTAGAAAAAGCAGTGGACTTGGAGTTAGGAGATCTGGTCTCAAATCCCAAATCTGACAAAGATTAACTGTATGATTGCAGATGTAACAAATTCATGGGATCTAGTGCTAGAAGAAATCTTGGAGATCATTAAGCATGCCGCACCCTTATTTTACAGATGAGGGAACTGAGGTCCAAAAAGGTTGAACGACTTACCAAGGACACCCATATAGAATAAGATCAGGAATTTGAATCTAGGTCTTTTGACTCCAAATATAGTGTTCTTTGGTCCTATTTATAGCATGAAGGGATCAAATTAGACACTTTTTTTTTTTGCTATCAGGGCAAAAGGTATCAGAATGGGATAAGCAAAAGAGCTTGAGAATTATCTCCTTGGAGGTAGTTTTTTTTTCCAAGAAAGAATATTGTTATCATTGCACTCTCTCCTCTCCTGCATCCACACAGGACTGGCCTTGCTCTAATGCAAACTGCCCCTATTCCTAAATACCTACTTGTGTGAAGAGTATTTCAGAAATAATACTTCACATTTTTATAGGACTTTAAAGGTTTATAAAGTGCCTTACTTAAAATTGTTCTGTGAGGTAGATAGTGCAGGGATTATTATCCTTGTTTTACAAATTATAAATTAGCAACTCAAATGGGAAAGTGATTTGTCCAGATTCACATGGTAAGCTGGGATTTAACCCAGGTCCCCTGATTTCAAGTGGAGATTTTTGTTTTTGTTGTTTTTTCTTTTGTTTTTAGGATTCCACTCGACCTCGGTAGGAAGGCAACATAACACTATGGAAAGATCACTAATGTAGAATCAGGGAAGCCTAGGTTGAACCCTTGGTCCTGTCATTAATTTCTTGTGTGCTTTTGGGCAACTTTCTTGATCTCTCTGGTCCTTGTTTTCCTTACCTACAGAATTATGGAGTTGGTTAGATGGTTAAATGGTTTCCTTTCAGCTCAGATAGTCTGTGAGTTTAGCTCTGATAGGGGAAGACAGACTAAAACAGCTGCTAAAGCTCTTAATATAAAGAGTAAAAGGGTTAAGAGCTCCCCCAAGGCCAAGAGTCTTGAGCTCAGGGGAAAAAACAAGAAAGGTACTTTGTAAAGGCAGGGTGTGTGAGTGTGTGTGTGTGTGTGTGTGTGTAGGAAAGAACAACAAGTACAGGACACCACAACAACATATGAAAGACCTGGGACAGAGAATGGTAAGCCAACTTTGTGGGGAAAGCTATGAAGATGCAGATTGGAAGATGCAGATTGAGAACTCTGAGAAGGAATGTGTAGCACCATGGACAGAGGGCTCACCATGGGGAAAGAGCAGAGTCAGGGAGTCAGTGAAGAAACAAAATTGAACCCAAGTGTCTGTGGATTGGGGGTGGCAGCCTGAACAAAAGGTTTGTGTAAATAGTATACACCACAGGTCAAGTGCTCAGCAATGTAGAGGCTAGTGTGCTGGAGCCAGCTTTAGCCAGCTGGGTCTGATTGTTAAATTTTCAAAATGAGCATTTATTCCTTGGAAATTGGCAAATGCTACAAATAGGGACTTGAGTTACAGTTTTATTGATTGTCTATACGTAAGAGTTATGAAAAAGTTAATATTGCATATTAATCTTTAAAGTGTGTTGCATATGCATTTTTCCCCTTAGAGAGCCAGTTATTAAACATTTATCAGCACATTCTTGAGCAGAGGGTTGGGCCACCATTCCCTTGTGTTTTAGTTGAACTCCACAGATATTGTTAATAATCCAGTCAAACCATTTCTAGCACAGATTAGGCTTGGACCCTGTGCTTCCAAGAGTCTGCCTAATACTTGTGTAAGTGATTTGCCAGGGCTCTGGAGGCAGAGGGGGGACTGGGGGACTAAGGAAACCTCAGTCTGGCTGTCCCTAAAGAAGGGAGAGGCAAATTATAGACTCTCCACCTGCTATTCTCTGGGACATCTGGGACTCTATGAGATTGTCTGTCCTCCAAGGCTGAGATGGTCTTTCCTTTAAACCCTTTTTCCTCATTCTATTACACCTCACCCCTCAGCTTCTGTCTCAGTTCAAGCTTTGTGGGAGCCTACCCCAAGTAATTCTGGATTTGGGATTATATTTCTTTCCAACCTCCTCTTTTTGTCCCTTCTCCTTTTCTCTTGGCTCCCTACTCAATCTTCTGCTTAGTCCCCAATTTCCTCATTTTCAGGGTGAGTTAACTAGAAAAATAAACATAAGAAAGTGAAAATGAGGTGTTCTTATTTTCCTTTTCCCTCCACTTTTTTGGGGGTGGGGCAATGAGGGTTAAGTGACTTGCCCAGGGTCACACAGCTTGTAAGTGTCAAATGTCTGAGGCCAGATTTGAACTCAGGTCCTCCTGAATCCAGGGCTGGTGCTTTATCCACTGTGCCACCTAGCTGGTCCCCACTTTTTTCTTCCTTCTGTTCCCATGTATCTTACCTTCTTCTTTAGCTTCTCTTGTCTGCTTTCCTGTCCTTCCTTTTTGTTTTCTATCCTCATTTCACTTTACCCTTACATCTCTTCTCTTTACTCCTCTTTTGAATCTTCCTCTTCCATATCCTTATTTTGTTTTCCCTTTTCTGACAATACAGGTAAAAACATCTGATTTTCTGAAGTGGATGCAGGGAAGGCATCATGTATAATGAGAGGTACCTGGATTTAGAGTCAAAGGATTGAGGTTCAGTTCCTGGCTTTGCTACATTCTATATATGTGATCCTGGGCATGTGATTTAATTTTTCTTAGCTTCAGTTCTTCTTCCATATGATGACAGGATTTCATTGGATGACCCATGAGGATCCTTTCTAACTCAAAATACTTCATTCTTGCAGTGTGCCTGTGTTTACCAAGAGACTTATAGACATATTTACATATAAACACACGTAATATATCCAAGGGCACTGGCATGTGTTTGAACTTATAAACCTATGTCATTCTATTAAGCACCTACTAAGGTGCAAGGCTCTCTCCTTGATTAAAAAAAATGTGAAAAATGAGACCTTTCCTGGGCTCAAAGATCTTAATGGCCCAGAAGATGCCTTGAAGGGGTGTTAGAGATCATCTGGTCCAATTCTTTTGTTTTACAAATGAGGGATCTGAGTCTCAGAGAGACAAAAATGACTTGCCCACAGTCACACAATAAGCCAGTGACAGAATTAGGACCTGAACTCTGTTCTCCTGATCACCTTTCCCTATGTGTGTGTACATATCCAATCAGTTACCAAAATTTTGCCAATTTTACACCTCCCAACTTTGCTTGAATATGTTTCTTCCTCTCTACTTATTTGACCACTATCCTGCTTTTGGTCCTCATCACCTTTTGATTAGACTTGTATTAACATTCTTAGCTGTTCCCCCTTTTCCAGTATCTCTTCTTATTTATTCATCCTCCACATAGGTATCAAACAAATATTCCTAAACAATAGGTCTCATCATGCCACTCTCCTACTCAAAAGATTTATATGGCATTTTAAGGTTTGTAAAGCACTTTATTGATATTATTTATTTAATCTGAGTCATTTATGGATGAATTCATTCATCTATCCATTCATTTATTTATTTGGTTGTTTATGTGTTTATTTTTTAGTCTGATGCTCACAACAAACCTGGAAGATAGGTTTTATTATTATTTCCATTTCTCAAATGTAGAAACTGAGACAGGTACCAGTTAAATAATATGCCAGAGTCACACAGTTAGGATGTGTTTATGGTTAGATTGGGGCTCAGGTCTTCTTGACTTCAAGTCTATCCCTCTATCCACTGTATGACCTATAGTAATTAGGTGGTGGTCAATCTTCTAGGAGCTCAAGGTTTGCCCAATTGGTGGTAGGTGACCTGGGGCTACTGGATGCTTGCATTTACAATGAAAAGGATAAAATACAAATATGCACCTGCTTGGTATTAAAACCTCGCCACAA
Source organism: Dromiciops gliroides (assembly GCF_019393635.1). NCBI lineage: Eukaryota > Metazoa > Chordata > Mammalia > Microbiotheria > Microbiotheriidae > Dromiciops > Dromiciops gliroides. The sequence continues at coordinate 422,678,889 of NC_057862.1, read as the reverse complement.
TCTGGCTTCCTCTTACCTTTCCAAATTTATTTTCCATTGCTCCCCTGAATTAACTCCATTTTTCCATCCAAGCAGGCCAACTAGTTCTTCCTTGAATCTATGCTGCATCTTTGCCCACCCTCTAAATAGTTATCCACTGTCTGCTTAGATACCCCAAGTGACTAGTCAATTTCTCTCATAAGACAGTCATCTCATTGGTGGGCAACTCTAAATGCCTCTTGCAACTTTCATCTATCGGTTCTAGTTCTACCCAAAAGAATCATTAAAATTTTTAAATGATTGGCCTTGAGGAGTTGCTGAGGAATAAAAAAGGATTAAAATAGCTGATACCTATCTAAAAAACAAAAGATGAAGTTTGTGTCATTATTATAAAACCCAATACAAAAGTGACTTTGAGAAGAGTTATTTCTAGGCTAACTGGCTGGGTTGGGACTCCCCTCTCCCATGATTCCAAAGAATAGGGGGAAAGGCAGCAAGAACCCTAGGGGTGGGGGTGGGGGGTGACTGGCCCAGTAATGAGGCCCTGGGTGGATATTGATAGGACAGAACCAGAGGCCAAGGTGTTGTAAGGATAGAGAGAGAGGGGGAGAGAGAGCCCAGGCTCCATCCCATCTGTTTTCCTCACCAAATCCATCACACTAATAGGTCACCTTTCTCTGGCAGCTTGTGATTAGCTGGTTGCCCAAGGACAGAGACAGGTATGGGAGGGGGAGGGGACTGAATCGGTAGGCTGAGAGGACAGGGATAGGGGTGTAGAGTACTCTGTGCATGTGCATATGCCAGCCACCCTCACATAGGTGTCACCCCTGTAAAACTATCCTTGTACCACATGGAAACATACTGAGAACGTAATGGCTTTGGAGTCTGAAGACTGGGGTGTGATTCCAGGCTATTTTCCTTATAACTGGATGACTCAGGGTAATTAAAATTCCTTCTCAGACTCCCTACTCCCTCATCCATAGGATGAAGGGTTTCAAATTAGACAATCCCTAAAGTCTCTTCTGGTTTGAAATCCAAGTTGCCCAGACCCTCAGTCACCCTCACTTAGTGAACAGAATTGCAAGTAAATGCATTCATGTGTCTTTGTGTGTGTGTGTGTGTGTGTATGAATGCCTCTGTGTATGTATGTGTATGCTTGTGCATGCAAGCACCAGCCAGGGTATCAGGAAGAATTGATAAGAGGTCAACACTATGTATTCGTCTGATAGATCAAGTAGATCAGAGTTTATCTGGGTCATGATGATGGGTGGTGTTTGCTTCAGAAAAGGCCTTGTCTGTAGAGATGGAGGACAGAGATGAATCTGCAACCCCCCTAGCTTAGGCTCTCATTGCCCTCCTCCCAGAGTATTGTAAAAGTGTTCTAACTGGCCTCTCTGCAAACTGTGTTGTTTAAGCAGTCTTCCTGTCCTACAACTCTGGTCACATCACTCTTCTGCTCAGATACCATCCTTGGCTCCCCACTGCCTGTCAAATAAAAGATGAACTCCTTAGCTTGGCATTTGAGGCCCTGCACAACTTAGCTATGATTTAACTTCCAACCTTATCTCTTGCTGCTTCTTTCTGGGTAGTATACGTTCCAGTCAGATTGTACATTTTAGCATTCGCTCAGGGGCAGCTAGGTGGTATAGTAGATAGAGCACCAGACTTGGAGTCAGGAAGACCTGAGTTCAAATCCACTCTTAGACATTTACTCGATGTGTGACCCTGGGGGAAGTCACTTAACCCCTGTTTGGCCTCAGTTTCCTCATCTGTAAAATATGTTGAAGAAGAAAATGGCAAACTATTCCAGTATCTTTGCCAAGAAAACCCCAAATGGGGTCACAAAGAGTCAGACACAACTGAAAAACAACTGAGCTTCCTCTTGCTTCCTCTCTCTCATCTTGACTTCTCTAGTTTTAGAATTATTCCAGACAAAGTCACTCATGCCCAGAATAGACTCCACACCCTCTAATTTCTCTCTCTGAGATTTATTCCTCCCTTTAAGAACTACTCACAGGCTACTTCCTTCATGAAGCCTTCTCTGATTCATTTCAAGTGATCTCTCACTCTTTCACGAGGCAATGGAAACACCTGGGTTCTGAGTATGTGGATACAAATACCCGCTATGATGCTTACTAGTTGTGTGACCTCGGGTAGACCACTTACTTTCTCTGAGACTCAGTTTCATCATCTATAAAATAGAGATAATAATTGCACTGCCTTCCTCCTAGGTATGTTTTGATAAAAGGAATTTGCAAGCCTGACATTGGCAGAGAAATGAGAGCAGCTAATGCTGCTACCATCTTCAGATTTCTCATGGAGTTCTTTCTTGCCCTCTTCCCCTCTACTTTTCTCTCTTCTTCCTCCATTTCCTCCTACCCCTCTTTATGGTGAGTAAGACACCTTCATGCCTCTTCACCTGCCTGCCCAGCTTTGATGGCTCCTATTTAATATTCCTGCATGAAAATGAGCTTAATGATATCAGGGGGTTGGTTGGGAGGGGGGAGGCTGGAAGGCTCATCTGAGCCTGGCCAGCAAAGGTCTCCTTCCAAATGATGTGCAAAAAAAAAGAAAGAAAAGAAAAGAAAATAGAGAGGTTTGTCCTTCAAAGGGGACTTGAAGACGCCCCATTGCCCACATTACATTGTCCCCATGGTAACCCCTTTCCCTGTAGAGTATGGGAAAGCACATGCAGAAGTGGGCTTTAATCAATCAACTAATCAGCCAGTATTCGTTGTACACTTTTGAGAGATCACTCCATGGTCTGGCCAAAAGTGCAGCTCAACTCAACTTCCCCAGGGATATGGTCCAAGTCTAGAATCCTACAGCTATAGAATCTGAGTCAGAATGCATCCGAGAGGCCACTTAGTTCAATCTGTACCTAAATAGGTGTTCTCTCTGTAATATCTTGACTAGTGGACATCCAGCCTCCACTTGAAGAACTCCAATGATGGAGAGCTCACTACCTACTGAGGCAGCCTACTTTACTTTGGTAGGACTTTAAATGGCAGGAAGCTTTGCCTTATATTGGTCCAAAATCAACCTCTGCTTCTTTCACTTATTGCTCCCTCTAAGTTTTGCATTCTGGGGCTAAATAAGACAAATTAATCCGTCTTTCCTCTAACAGCACTTCAATGATCATTTCCCACCCTCACCCCCAATCATTTTCTCCTCTAAGTTAAGCATTCCTTTAAAGCATACTTTGAGTGAAATGATGTTGGGTCTTCTCCCTTGCCTTACTCAGGGGGTGATGACTGTGAGAGGTGACTACATTAACTAAGTCAGGATGGCATCTGTGTTAGGGTGTCTCCCAACCATCAGTTCCATTTTCTCAGCATGCCCTGCCAAGTCCCTTTTCTTCTCAGTTTCTTCAGCTTTCAAATGAGGGAATTCAGTTAGATAATTTCTAAGGTTCCTTGCCACTTTATAGCCCATGTTCTGCAGATCTCAGTGGAGCTCTCTACTAGGCTAAAGGGTCTGGGCCCAGAAAAAAGTCAGGGGCTGACCCTCTTCTTCATGCCTATAATGACAGCACCCCCTCATCTCTCCACTGCTTCAGGATAGGGGCCTAGCCTGGGATAGGTGGCTTCAGAGAAGGGCCTTCTTCAGGATCTCTGGCAAGAAGGGGGAGGGGGCACAAGGCACAAAGTCCCATCTCTGTCTTCAGCTCAAGGATACTAAGAACATTGTCTGGGCCTCTGGTTAAGCCCCCATCCTCTTTTAAATGGGAGGTTGTTGGTGTCTAGAAGACTCAAGGCTTCTTGTCCAGTGGGTAGTAACCTAAGTTTATTGGATCCCTGCCCTCACCAATGAGAGATAAAAGTGCTCTCATGGCTGAGGGAGGGGGGAGATTTGTGTGATCCAGGGAGAGCATTTTAAGGAGATCAAATCTTAGGACCACAGGATTAGAGCTAGAAGGAATCAGAGAGCCCATGTAGTCTGTTTGTCTCCTTTTTCATATGAACAAACTAAGGCCTAGGGAATTTAGGTGACTTACCCAAGGTCACACAAGTAATAAGTATCAGTGGTAGGATTTGAACCCAAGTTCTCTGACTCCAGAGTCCATGTTCTTACATTGTTATCGTCCCAGGGTGATGGGCATAAAGAGAGTAGAGGTCACTGCTAAAGCAACTCTAGTGGAAGCATATTGGAGGGCAGAAGTCATCCTGTTAGGAATGCCTGGGATGGGGGGCGTAGGAAAGGGCACTTTCAGAATGTCCTGATATCAGGTCCCAGAACTCTTGGTTGGGTCACTGGGAAAATGATGGAGGAGACTGGAGGAAGTTAGTGTCTGGTGGACAGATCACTCTATGGGGCGACTCAGGCTCTCTCAGAGGTGGTGCCCATCTTTGCCACCCCTCCCCCTCCTCCCTCATACCTCTCTAAGTCCTTCCCAAGGGAGTAGAGAAAAGAACAAATAGAGCAAGTAAGCTGGGAAGAAGAAATCACACATCGAAGCCCTAAATGATACCAGTAAGTTTGCCCAGGCTTATGTAAATCACACAAAAACTGACAAGTTTTCCTATTAAAAGATAATTGTAATCAGGGTGCTGGACGTGCCGTGTGGGGATGATTGGAGGTAGACGGACAGCACCGAAAGATGGATCGTTTTAATTTGCACCAATTAAATTGAAGTTCATAGGATCATCTTCTTCAATCTTCATGAATACTTTATTTTCTGGCTGCTACGGAGCTATTAAAAAGAATGATTGAGCCACGAGGCTGGCCTAGTATATTTTATGAAATATCACCTTTAAAGAATTTGAGTACGCCATTTTCATAATGAGTTTTCTAGTACCTAATCCCCTTCTATATTACTACATTTAAAAAGTGGATTGATCTGGGAAGTGCAGGGAGTGCAGGTGATGATACATTTTGCTAGGATAAGGTGGTGATAATGGATCGTGTTTCCATACGCAGGGTAATGGATGGTCCGGTGTTGAAGATGAGGCATGCACACTGAGTTTGGTGGATACATTCACTGGTCACTGGGACATCCTCCAGGTGTGGAGGGAAGCTCCTGGGTGATTGCCCTTTTAGAGGAAGGCAGCAGGGTGTAATAGAAAGAATACTGGATTTAACATCAAAGGGTGTTGTTGTTTGGTCATTTCAATTGTGTTTGACTCTTGGTGATCTCATCTGGGGTTTTCTTGGCAAAGACACTAGAGCGGCTTGCCATTTCCTTCTCCAGCTCATTTTTACAGATGAGGAAACTGAGGCAAACAGGGTTAATTGACTTGCCTAGGGTCATACAGATAGTAAGTGACTAAGGCTGGATTTTAACCCATGAAGATGAGTCTTCCTGACTCCAAGGCTGATGGCTCTATCCACTGTGCCACCTAGCTGCTCAGCATCAAAGGACCTGGATTCAGATCCTTGCTCTTCCACTTACTACCTGGGTGAGCTTTCATAAGCCACTTAAACCTTTTGGGACTTAGTTGTTGTTTTTTTTTTTGCAGGGCAATGGGGGTTAAGTGACTTGCCCAGGGTCACACAGCTAATAAGTGTCAAGTGTCTAAGGTCAGATTTGAACTCAGGTACTCCTGAATCCAGGGCTGGTGCTTTATCCACTGTGCCACCTAGCTGCCCTGAAGATGCTGGATAATGTCAGGTTACTTTTTTTTTGGTGAGGCAATTGGGGTTAAGTGACTTGCCCAGGGTCACACAGCTAGTGTTAAGTGTCTGAGGCCAGATTTGAACTCAGGTCCTCCTGACTCCAGGGCCAGTGCTCTATCCACTGTGCCACCTAGCTGCCCGCTTAGTTTCTTTTAAGTGCAAAATAAAATGGTTGGACTAGATGACTTCTGAGGACCCTTGCTCTAAATCTAGGAGTTTATGTGTTGGGGTACAAAAGGGTTCTGGGCTGCCTTGAGGAGTAGTGAACTCCCTTCTACTAGAGGTTTTCAAGCACAGACTTGTTGGGAGCCTGTAGAAGGTATACCTGATCAGGTATGGGTTGGACTAGATGCTGAAAAGTTCATTCGATTTGGAACTGGAAGGTACCTTGAAGAGTCCAATCTCTTTTTTACATAAACGAGGAAACAGAGGCCTAAAGAGGAAGCCACAGAGGTAACAGAGTTGAGAGTTGTCCCTAGTTCCTCTCCAAATCTGGGCCTTTTCCTAGCACACCATGCTGCTTATATTGGACCTGTTTCTTTTTGTTTGTCTTTACACCCCCAGTGCTTAGCACACGGTAGGCATGTAATTCATACTTCTTGACTGCTTCTAATTATGAGATACTATTGTTATTTGTCCTTCATTCTTCTTCTTCTTCTTCTTCTTTTTTGCGGGGCAATGAGGGTTAAGTGACTTGCCCAGGGTAACACAGCTAGTATGTGTCAAGTGTCTGAGGCTGGATTTGAACTCAGGTCCTCCTGAATCTAGGGCTTGTGCTTTATCCACTACACCAACCTAGCTGCCCCTCTCCTTCATTATTGAAGAGGACCATGACATCAGGGTAATGTCATGATTTGCAGTGAATTGGATTTAAGTGAGGCAGGGCTGTGCATAATCAGCAACCTTACTCTCTCCTCCAGATCCATATGGGTCCAGTGGCGATATATATATATATATATATCATGAAGACCAGAGATGGCCCCAGATGTTTAAGGCAATTTGGGTTAAGTGACTTGCCCAGAGTCACACAGCTAGTTTAGTGTCTGAGGTGAGATTTGAACTCAGGTCCTCTTGACTCCAGGGCCAATGCTTTATGCACTGGGCCACCTAGTTAAATATTTACTTTTTTTCAGGTTCACTTAGTATGTATCAGAAGCAAAACTTGAACACAGGCTATCTTGATTCTGAGGTTGGTCCTCTAAACACCATGCCATGCCATCTAACTTGTGATCTAGATCTGTCTTTTGTATCTTTCTCTATCTGTCTCTGTCTCTATATGTCTCTCTGATGTCTCTGTCTGTTTCTCTGTCTCTATCTCTGTCTGTCCCTGTCTGTCTCTATATGTCTGTCTTTCTCTGTCTCTGTCTTTCTCTCTGTGATTTCATTGTTAGAGGGAGGTTCCTAGTGAAGAAATTCCTTTAACCCAACTATTTTACGATGTATATTCTTAGACACCCTGGCACATGCACTGTGAGGTCAAGTGAGTTTCTCAAGGTCACCCAGCTAGTATGTGTTAGAGGCTAGAATTTTCCCGACTCCAAGATTGGTTTTCTATCCATAATTGCCTCACTGTTAAAGACATAGTGTACAAAATGATAGGGGTGACAATTTCACTTTACAGCACCCTGGTCAGCCTATTTCTAAGTACAGACTCAGATTCTTAGGCACCTTAAAGCATCTAGTCTAACCCACACCTGAGCATGACTGTTTTGACATCCCTGCTAGGGATGCAAGGGGCATCCCCTCTCCACTCAAAGACCTCTAGTAACTAGGAACTCATTACCTACAAAGCATCATTTCCATTTTTGACAACTCTAATTGTTAGGAAGTTTTTCCTTATGTCAAGTTGAAATATGTATCTGCTCTTTTACCCACTGCTCCTAGGTCTCTCTTCTGGGGTCAAGGAATTAAAGAGTCAATATTTAATCTCACCCATAAGAATCCTGTGTTTATGATCCTGTGTCATCCTCCCATCTCCCAACCTGAACTATGTCTACTTTTTTCTAGAAGAGTAATTCCTTATTTCTTCAACCACTCATAATGTGGCTTTGTTGGTTTCAAGTTTTCTGCCCATCCTGCTCTGATCTGGCTCTATATTGTCAGGGTCCTTCCATAAATGGTGCCCATTACTAAGCATGATACTCCAAATGGGGCCTGATCTGGGCAGGAGACTGTGAATAACATCTGCCTTGCTTTGGTCACAATGCTATTAGTGTAACCTAACACCATTTAGTTCAGGAAGCTGGATGGTCCCTTGCTAAGGATGTTATAGAGAAATTCCTATTCAGGTAGAGTTAGACTAGAGGATCTCTGTGGTTCCTTCTAGACTCAAGATTCTGCAGCCAAAGGGTTCTCTAAACTAAGAGTCAGAACCACTGCTTGGACCATGGTCTTACTCTTCAACTCTCCTGCTTAGGACTGGGTCCCCACCATCCTCACCTTCACCTCTGACCCTGTAGAACTATAGAAATAAAGAGGAGTAGTACAGAGGGGGAGGCAGAGATACCCCAACATCCCAGCAGGAAACCATCCCTTCCCTCAGGAACCCCAAGACAATCTCATTTTAGACTCCCTGCCCCTAGGGGTAAATCCCTGATTCAGCGGTTTGGTGCCAGCTTCTTTTCCCTAAGCCAGAGCAGTAGCAATCATAATTAACCCTGCTAATTAATCAGGGCAGAGTGTATTAATTGCTAGCACAGGAGACTCTGGGAGAGCAGGTGCAGCGGCCCCAGCAATGGTGTTAGGGGTGGGTGGAGGGGGAGAATCTGACAAGATAACAAGCTGATGAGGGATAGGGGCTGGAGGCTCCCCTCACTGGGAGCCCTGGTGGGGGAAAAGCTACAAACTGGTGGTCCTATGGGGAGAGGGGGGGCTTTACTGTCACCCAGAGCAAACAGTACTAAAGACAGTGAACTGATTTCTTGTACACACACATACACACACATGCACACACACACTTTGGGAAGGTAGAGAGAAGTAGAGAGAGAAGGTCTAATTCAAAATGATAATAGAGACAAATCAAAGGAAATGTCAGGCTACCTCTCTTATCTGTCCCCAAATAAACCCTCTATGATGCTTCCCATTCATCTAGGCCTCAGAGGAAAGCAAATGAGTTGTTTTTGTTTTTAGATGAGTTCAAGTGGGTTGGAATCTCAGAATTTGGGGGGGGGGGTCAGTGTGGAAGGAAAAACTCTCAGAACAAGTTTATAGGAGCAATTGTAGCCAACTGCATGAGTTTGGGGAGGGGACCAAAGTTTTGGTGACAAAATTGTATGGTCCCCAAGGGGTACAGGGTGCCCAAGGAGAGCATTGATTGAAGGGGTGCTCCATTTATCTGTGAGGAGTGGGGTGATATCTATATGTTGAAGACTGGAGAGTGACCATGAGAAGGGAACGGTGAGTCCTAGAGGGCAGAGACATGATGGGGGAGCAGATATTGGAAAGGGACTTACTGTCATCTACATATCATCATCATCATCATTGGTTAATCCAAATCCTTATCTCTATCCCAAACTTTGCCCCTATCTGATCACCATCCCTATTCTCATCCCAATCCAATGTCCATCTGCCCCCATTTCCAATCAGTGTTTATCATATTCCCATCCCTGTCCAATCTCCATCCAATTCCATCCTAGTCACCAGTCCCAGTCCCATCCTCAGCCAATACTCATGTTCATAAAATCCTCATCACCTCCATCCATTTCTCATTCTCATCAGTCCCATCTGAATATTCATTCAATCCCCATCTTTATCCTTGTTCACTTCCCATCTCCACATCCACCCAATTTCTATCCAATCTGTATGCTCAATCCCCACATCTATTCTATCTTCACAATCATCACCCATATCCAGAATCATCTTTGTTCCCAGCCTCATCCAAATCCCTACTAAGAGCTAATCCCTAATCCCATCCTTATCCAACCCTCATCCCTATCCAGTTTCCACTATTTTCTCCATACAGCTCCTAATTCCATCACTCTCCTCATCTTGTTCCTATCTATCTGCTGTTCCTTTTCCCCCTTTCCATCCCCTCCTTATGTTTGCCCCTTCTTTTTGCCATCACTATTGTCATTCTCACCCTCTTTCCATCCTTCTTCCTAAAGCTAAAGCATCATTATGGGTGTGTGTGTGTGTGTGTGTGTGTGTGTGTGTGTGAGCTGTTTGGTTAAGATCCATATGGAATGAAAGCAACAGATTCAGACCTTGCCTTCCAAGGGTCTGAGAGAGCCATGAGGATGTATCTGGAGGCAAAGGACTCAACATGATGGACCAAAGTAAGAACATTCACTTTCTTCCATGTGAGAATCAAGGGTATTTGTAAGCAGCTATCCATAGGTAGGCATATAGATTTGATACCTTCTCATCATTCTTTTTTTTTTAAAAATTAATTATTTTTTTTACATATAAGGTATTTTATTTTTTCCATTATATGCAACTTTTGTTTATACAAACTTTACAATTTCAGATTTTTCTCCCTCCCTCCCCTCCCTCCCCCCTCCCCTAGACAGCAGGTAATCTGATATAGGTTATATCTGTATATCTATAGACATATATATATATATATATATATATACATATACACACACACACATATATATCCATTCTCATCATTCTTTAGAAGGGTTTTAAATACAGGTGACTAAATGTACACCTGATGTGAGAGATGCCCTAAAACCCACCTAGAAATATCCACTCCTATTGTTTTGCTAGAAATTCAATTATGTAATGTCAAACTTAGAAAAGGATCCCTGCTGGCTGAATATTGATGGAGAAAAGTACAAATGAACATCATATGTGTTGTATTGTATTTTTATTTATTTTGTTAAACATTTCCCAAAAACATTTTAATCTGAGAATATTGGCAGCTAGCAACCTTGAGACTGACACCAATTTGAGTCTAGAAGAGTGATATCTAGGGACTCTCAAGTTTGGAGAAAAAAACTACATAATATGAAGAAAAGCTCATATTTCTTGAAAGACAGTGTGATGTGGCATGAAAAGAATACTGGATCTGGAGTCTGAGGAGCTAACTTTGCTGTTTTTTAACTGTATGGCTATGGGCATATCACCTTCACCTTCTTGGGCTAGAGACTCCCTGAATGCAATTGGAGGGGGTGGAGGAGGAATTGGACTAGATCTCTTCCAGCTCCAACTCCCATGATCCTATTTTCATTCTCTGATAATCATGTGATATCACTTTTTGGTTACAGGCTTTCACTGTCTTTCAGGTTCTCCCATGACTCATTGTGGTATGGTTGTTGTTCGGTTGTTTTCAGTCATGTCCAACTCTTTGAGACCCCATTTGGGGTTTTCTTAGCAAAGATACTGGAATGGTTTGTCATTTCCTTTTTCAACTCATTTTACAGTTGAGGAAACTGAGGCAAACAGAATCAAGTCACTTCTTCAGGGTCTCACAGCTACTAAACATCTAAGGTCAGATTTGAACTCAGGAAGATTCATCTTCCTGACTCCACATCTGATACTCTCCATTGTGCCACCTAGCTGCCCTTGTGATATAGAGGTGATCCTGTATTCTTTTTGGGGGGCAGGGCAATGAGGGTTAAGTGACTTGCCCAGGGTCACACAGCTAGTAAGTGTCAAGTGTCTGAGGCTGGATTTGAACTCAGGTCCTCCTGAATCCAGGGCCAGTGCTTTATCCACTGAGCCACCTAGCTGCCCTGTGACCCTGTATTATTGAAAGCTATATTGAGAGAAGGCAAGCACTGCCAGGTCCAAACAATACCAAACAAGAGAGCCTTCAAGTACAAGGAGGTTCTGGATTATGCATCTGTCTTACATTGATCTGGCTAGTTCAGTGATGAAAAATCCATCATGAGAAAGTCAGCTGCCTAAGATAATTTTGTTTTGTTTTGTTTGCCAAACCAGCTCACAATTGTTATTTGAATTGTATCCATCCACCGAGGTGGGGGGGCAGAGAACTGGCCTAGAAGTCAGGAAGTCAAGATGACCAGGGTTCAAAGTCCTGCCTCCAATCTCATCTTGTCAATTCACTTGCTTTCCTAGCATTCATAGGAGACTCTCTAAGACTACTTAGCTTGGGGCACTGGTAGAGGGAGTTTCCTACCCTGGTACTTCTCATGCTAGTAAAATGACAGGTTCTGATCAAAAATAAATCACAACAGCAACTAGCACCTAGAATAATAACCTTCATACCTATGACACTTTAAAATTGACATCTACTTTCCTCTCAGCAGTTCTGTGAAGTGGGTCATGAAAGTACCAATCTTCCTATCTTACAGATGGGACTTAGAAAGATTAAGGGAAGTCTTCTAATCTGGCAGCTCATGATTCCCAAGTACATTAGTGCAAGCAGCACCCACACTGGTCCTGCTTACTGCTAGTGCCTCCCTCTGTTGCTTCTCTTCAATTTATTTTGTTTATATCTTGTTTGTATTTAGTTTGTTTGCATGTTGTCTCCCCCAATAGACTGTGAGCTCCTTGAGGACAGGGGTTACCCTTTGCTTTTTTTTTTTTTTTGCATCCCAAGTGCTTAGATACTTAAAAAAATGCTTGTTGACCAATTGTCTTGATCCCTTTTAGACTTGAAGCATGTATGGTTTAGAAAGTACTTAATAGAACAGAATTTAGATCTAGAAGGGATCTTGGAAATCATCCATTCCAACAGCCTTATTTTTTAGGTGAGGTAATCTAGGCCATTATTTCCATTTAATTCTGACAAAGCTTTGAACACAAGTGTTATTGTACCCACTTTGCCGATGGGGAAAACTGAGACTCAGATCTGAGAAGCTATATACTTATCTTAGGTCCCATAGCTAATAAGTTGCCAAGCCAGGGCTCAAGTCTGAATCTCCCTAGTTGGGGTGGTATTTTCATCTCCCAACAGATCATGACTTTAGAAGAGAAAGTGAACAGCTGCTACAGGGAGGTTGTCAAATAATGTAATTTGTTTCATAAGGATTTTTTTAAAAAACCCAAAACAACTCAGGGCAGGCCTCCCTTCCAGGGGCGAGACTGCCCAGAAGATTTTAAGCTGACTGTCAAGACGTGGCATTTCACAGGGAGACTGTCAGCACAATTCACCAGGGTCAGAAAACTCCCAGCTGGTGCACCTAACCTCTTTCGGACCAGGCCTCCCACCTCCTTTGACTCCCTTGCTCCCAACCTAGCTTGCTGTCTATGCCACCATCTGTTCCTTCTCACATAGAGTCAGTCACTTGACAAACCTTCTTTAGTGAAGAGCTCAGTTTGCCTCACCCCTTCCCAGGCTCAGACTTGTCTCTCCTTCTGCCTCAGTCTCCTTGACTTGGAGTCCTAACATAGTTCTGAGGCAAATTTGGGCTCAAGCCCTGCAGTTTCTACCAACACAATGTCTGGATTCTGGTCCATTATGTATTAAACAAAGGTTTGAACTCTCGCAAACTTCCTGACCATACCTATTCCAGGGGCTGCGGACTGTCGAATTAGTCAGTTTGCCTGGAACAGATGGGTAGAGGCCTCAGTTTTAAAAATCCAGGAGAAATCTGGACACAATAGAGTAGGAGGATGAATATTGTTCCCTTGAAGAATTTTAGAATGATAACGAAAAAGATCATTTGTGCGCACTTACGGAGAAAAAAAGGAGTAATCGCTAGGAACCAGCATGGGTTTATCAAGAGCAAGGAATGTTAGACTCAGTTCCTTTCATTTTAATTAGTTCTGCTGAATTGGTATATCAAGGCATTGTGGTATGCAGGATCTTACTTGATTTCGTTAAGGAATTTGATAAATAAATTCTTACAATGTCCTTGTGGAAAAGGTGGAGAAATGCAGGTTGAATGATAGTACAGTTAGGTGAACAGCCATATCCAAAGAGAATTGATTAATGGAGTCATGTCAAGTTGGAGGTACGTCTCTAATAGCTCCATGTTCAACATTTTTATCAACAACTTGGATGGAGATGTAAAAGGCATACTTATCAAATATGCAGATGACACCAAGCTGGGAGGGATAGTTTATGTCCTGCATGACAGATAGGATCCAAAAGGATCTTGCTGGACTGAATCTATAGGCTAAACACGACAAAATAAAAATTAACAGTGATAAATCTAAAGTCCTGCAGTTCAATTTAAAAAATAAAGGCTTGAGAGCAGTTATGAAAAATATCCACAAGCTCTATATGAGTGAATAGTGTGACTCGACTGTCATCCAAAGCTAATATGATCCTGCATAATAGAAGTATAGAAGCCAGAATTAGGGGGATAAAAGTTCTACTTGTCTGTCATGGTGAGGCCACGTTTGGAGTCTTATGTAGTTCTGGGCACCATGGTGAGGGAAGGACATTGGTACATTGAACCATGACAAGAAGAGGGTGATTATGATGATGAGGGGACTAGAGACCATGCCATACGAGAGGTATTCAGCTTGGAGAAGAGATGACTTAAAGGGGGTCAGAGTGGAATCTGAATATCATATTGAATTGTCTGAAAGACTTGCAAAAGAAGCACTTTGGTGCCCCAAAGGGTACAACTAGGACCATTGGTTGGATGTTCTAGAAAGGAAGATTTCAGAACAAAGAAAAATTTGAGAGCTGTAGAATTATCTGAAAGTAGAATCAGTTGCCTTGTGAGCCTAATAAGTTCTCCAGTTGTTAGGAGTCTTAAATGAAGGTAATGAGTACACTGATTGGAGCATTGGGTTTGGAATCATCTCCCTGAGTTCAAATCCAGACTCAGACACTTACTAGCTATGTGACCCGAGCTAGGCAAGTCATGTAATTCTGTTGACCTCAGTTTCCTGAGGTGTAAAATTATCTGGAGAAGGAAATAGTATACCACTCCAGTATCTTTACCAAGAAAACCCAAAATGAGGTAATGAAGAGTTGTACTTGATTGAAACAACTCAGTAACAACAAAAATGAGAGTATGGATGATGACCTGCCACAGATAAAAAAAACCCAACAAACCTTCTGCTTTGGGCATGAAGTTAGACTAGCTGTATCTCCTGACCCTTTTTTAAAAAAAATAGTTTTTGTATATACTTAAAGCATTAACTTTTATTTACAATTTTAATTTCTAAGTACACTATATTTCTTCTTCTGCCATTGAATTATCTCTGTAACAAAGAATAAAATCAGAAAAAAGTAATCTTTTCTCTATAAAATAAAGCAACATCTCAAACTTACTAAGAATATGCAGGGTTCCATACCCACAATCCACCTCTGTTGTCCCTTTTAACTAAGATTTTTTGATGTCCCTACTCCCATCTCCTGGGCAGTGCCTAGCTTGGGAGTAGTTGCTTAGTGGGGACTTGCTACCTGAGCATTGGGCTGGAGCTGTTTGTTTCTGTGCTTGGGTGGTGTGGCTAGTGCCAGAGTTCATCTTCCTTGGACTTTGAAGAGGTTCTGTAAATAAGCCTGGGGAGCCATCTCTAGGACTTAGCTGCTAGACTGGCAGAACTGAAAGGGACTTTTGAGGACTTTCAGTCTAAACTCCTCATTTTTTGAGATGAGGAAACTGAGGTTCAGAGGCTTGTCCAAGGTCACATAGTGTTCAAACTGGGGCTTGAAAAGTCTTTAGACTCCAGGTCCAGTACTCTTCATTGTAGTAGGCTTTGAATCAGAGATAGGGTGGCAGAGTTGGTTGAAAGCTGGCTCTAGAGGGAGGCAGACCTAAGTGCATGTGTTTCCTCTACCACCTACTAGCTAGGACTCAGGCAACTCTCAAAAACACAAGTTGTAGGATGATTGTTGATATTTATTGGTGGAGGTAGTTTGCTTACTAAAATGGCAATGAGATCACAGGCCAGATAAAAAAATTCAATGAGTTATCCACCTTGGGGTTACCATTGAGATAAGTAAATGACTGGACTTGGAGTTGAAAATCCTGAGTATGTACCATGATTGCCACTTACTGTGTGACCTTGGGCATATAGCTTTCCATCTCTGGTCCTTGGTATGCTCCTCTACAAAATAGTGATGTTGGACTTAATAATCCCTAAATTCCCTTGCAACTCTAACATTCTATGATTTGGGGTCCTATGTCCACTACCAAACTCCAGTCTCAGAGTTTCTTGGGGATATGTGTCTGTGTTTGTATGTTGGGGAGATGGAGGCAGGGATTAGAAGGGGAATGTTAAACAGACCCTTATAGAACAATGCAGTCCTTGACCATAGATTTTTATTTTGAGCTGGAAGAGAGCTCATAGACCATCTGACTCAGCTCCCCCATTTTACAAATAAGTAAACTGAGGTAAAGTGACTTGCTTAGGGTCACACAGCTAATATTTACATATAAGGTAGAATTCAAACCTGGGTCTTCCTGACTCCAATCTAGTGTTTTGACCATTACACCAGACTGTCTTTTCATAATTCTCCTCAAACCCCCACCCCATACTGTTCTTTTATCACACGGGACCCAGTCCCCATCCTCATCTCTCTAGATAAAGTGCCCCAGTGCCTGTCTGGCTGCTCGTACCTCCCCAGCTCCCCCCACCCTTCCCGGGACCCCTGGGTCCTTTGCCAGTGTTCAGTTTAATTGTCATCAAATTGACGATAGACTCAAGGAAAATAATGAGGCCTAATTATGTTAATTAAATGGCTAATTCATTAATTAACGTGGTTCCAATCTTTTCCTTGGAAGGTCTGTGCTCTGGAACTCTCCCCCTCCCCAATTCCTGGAAAAAACAGTAGGGGAGTGTTGGCCAAATAAGTCCTGGCGACTGTTTGGGGCCTTGGAGGAGGCATGGCGGCCCCTGCTCATTATGCCAAGGAGGGAGGACAAGGCCATGAACAGCAGATTGCAATTAAAAACCGCCCAATGTCTGCCCCTTAGACTCCCCACCCCACCCCCAACCCCCAGGCTGTGGCTGGTGCCAAGGAGACCCTCCCCATCTCCCTCTCCCTTTATCCCGGCTGGAACTGCCGGGCTAATTAGGAAGCCTTTGAATTAGATTATTTGCATGTCTGAACAGGGCTGGTGTATTAACCATCCCCCAAGGACGTGCTATAATAACCTCTTCAGTGGCTCTTAGGGTCCCCAAGGAAGCCTGGTGGAATTAAAAAAAATTCCTGGGAAAGGCAGAAGGGGGTCTAAGGATTTCATCCAATGGGGGTGGAGTGGTGGTGGGGAAGGTTAGTTGCCGTGTGTGTTTGTGTGGGGAAATCTGTTCTTTGGGGGGTGTTTTCCTGCAGGAATCCTTGACAAAACCATCAAGGAAATGATAAAGGGGACTCTAAATGAAATTATAGTGCCTTGATTTGTCTTCCAAGAGTAGATCATCTCCCAAATCAATACAGCGAAGTGGTGTTTAAAGGCAGGAAGTTTCTTGAAAACATTTTATTTATTTATTATTTTTATTACACTGCTTCGAGCACAGGCTTGCTTTGTTTAATAGTCAATCCTGTATACAACGAAACCCCTGCTCCTAAGGCCCCAGTGGCTGCAGCTCCAATTGTCTGGGATGGATTTTAATTTTTAAATACCACTGGCTATGAGTGTGTGTGTGTGTGTGTGTGTGTGTGCGCGCGCGCATGCGCGCGCGCACGTGCTCACGCCTGCCTTCAGCCCTGAGAGTATGGCAGAGTAGCCTTGTACTGTTTGCCAGTGTTCCCAATGCAGTATGGGATCATGGAGTAAATAAGTACTGAACTACAATTAGGTCTGGGAAACCAAAGGGCCTTTCTTTGCAATTGCCATTGGCTCCCTTCTCCCCATATTGCCTCGTTCTTATGCTGCTGCCTTTGTTGGAAGATTATTGTTTAACTCTTCTACCTGGCAGAGGGTAAAGCTACTTAGCGGGCAGTATAATGGAGAGGAAAAAGGGAGGGTTCCAGGAGTGATAGGACAGAGAGGGTCCTAGCTCTGCCTGGATGTCCTGGATGTCCTGGGTGACTTGAGCTAGTCATTCCTTTTTGAGAGGAGAACTCCTGATCGGTCACTAAATAACAGTGTGACCTTAGCTATGTCACTTCTCTCTGAGCCTCAGTTTGCTGAGAGTGTTGCATAGGAAAATGCCTAAGGTTCCTTCCAGCTTTGACCTTCAGAGTTGTAGCTTCTAACGCTCCAGAGTCTAAGGTCCCTTCTAGCTCTACAGTATTTGTTCTGTGTTCTAAAGACCCTTCTCGTTCTGGCATTCTATTCCTAGACCATGCTTTGGAAAGATTCCCTCTGGTTTTTCATGATTTCCTAGATTGGGATCTTCAACAAATCAGACTACATCAAAATCAATTTCCACATCCTTTCCCTCAACCCCTTTCTTCCCAGAGGCTCTGCAACTTCACTTATGTGGGAGCTTTCAGCACCTAACAATCCAGGTTGAAAGATTGGGTTTGTGGGGATTTGCTTTATTTATAATATATAACTGACATTTCTATAGCTCCATAAGGTTTGCATAGCACTTAAATCCATTTTACAGATAGGGAAACTGCAGTTCAGAAAGGTTGGGTGACTTGTGCATAGTCACATAGTCAATATACATGGAAAGTAAGATTTGAACCCATATCTTCCTGACTCTCAATCCAGTGCTGCATCCACCATGCTGCACTTAGTTTCTAAGATGATCCTCACAGTTCCCACTCATCTTTAAAATCTTACTGTTTCTATGCTGAAGGACGGCTTAGCTGTGGTTCTATCTGGAGGCAGTGATGGGTGAGATGAGCTTTTGGGCCCTTCCCTGTCCCAGGTGGCCTGTGTTTTCATCTCCAATAGAGCAGCTAGGGTTTGAAAAGGGTATTGGTGTCCTGAAGGGAAGGCCCAGGAAACTCAATGAAGTGCCAGATGGAATGAAAGAAGGTTTTTTCTGTGAGATTGAATCGATTGTTTTTTTATTGTGGAGACTTAATTTGAAGGAAGCTAAACTAAAGCTTCATAAGAAATATGATTATTATAAAATGCTTTAGGAGGTGAGCTGTGCTCATAAGCTTCCACCTTGGTGCAGGGTTGGGGGGAGAGGGGCCCGGTGCTGCACAGAACCTTCCTATTGGTGTCGGGCACTGGGATATTGTTCTCTGATTGGAATGGATTTCCAAAACAGCAATAAAAGAAACTACCTCAAAATGGGAATTTGTAGCTCGGAGCTTTATAAATCTGAACATTAAGGAGTGTTCAGTTTCTCAATTGTCTCTGCTATGTTCCTGCCATGAGGAGGTTTCCACGTACCAGTCTAAGGGACATGATGTGGATGGGAGGGTGAGAGACTTAGCTTGGGCATGAAGCCCAGAGACATGGTGTGGGCAGGAGGGATGAGGACACACTGTGGGTGAAAGGATTGGAAACACGGTATGGACCCAAAGCATGGAACATGATTTGGGAACAAATGTTGATGGGTGTCAGGGACAGAAGAGTGAGATTCAGTACGGACTGTGAGGCTGAGACATCAAGGATGTGGCCAGGGTATCAGGGCTGTGATGACAGTAAGGGACAGAAATATGATATGGTTGTGGAGCCTGGGATGCGGTATGGGCATGATTATTCTGGATCCAGTCTAATCTAGTCAGGTCCAGTCCAATCCGGCTCAGTCCATTCCAACCCAGGGTGGACTAATCTGGTCCAGGACATTCTAATCTAGTCCAGTCCTAAGTAGGCTATTCCAATCTAGTACAATCTGGTCTGATAAGGTCCAATCCAGTGCAATCAAGTCTAATCTAATCCTATCTAGTTCAGTCAAAACTATTTCAGACAGGTCCAATGCAGTCCGATTCAATCCAATCTGGTCCAGTCCAGACCAATCCAGTCCAATATGATCTAACTCAGTCCAGTCCAGTCCAATTAGGTCCAATCCAGTCCATTTCAATCCAGTCTGGTCTGGTCCAATTTGGTCCAGGCAAGTCCAATCCAGTCCATGCAAACTCAATTAAGGTTAGTCCAGTCAGTCCAATTTGATCCAATTCAGTCCAGTCCAGTCCAGTCTAGTCTATAATGTAGTCTAGTTGGGTCCATTCTAGTCAAATTAGAATTCAGAGCTGGATCACCTAGTCCAACTCCCCTCATTTCTTAGGATAAGAAACTGACGTCCAGAAAGGTTAAGTGACTTACCCAAGGTTGCCCAGCTAGTGAGAAGAGTCAGGATTTGAAACTAGGTAGTTTGATTACAAATCCAGTGCCATTTCCACTGGACCACGAAACCTGGAGTATGGTATAGACATCAGACTCAGGGGGCACAGTGTGGGTTCACATTTTCTCTTTAGAGATCATCTTCAAATCTTTGACACCAAAATCTTCCCTTGCCTTCCCATTCTTTTCCTTTTTGTCACTTAAGATGGTTTTTTTGGACCTCCAGAGGAAGTCAGTAGCAAATAACGAAGAAGGAAACCTAGATGTTTGGGTCCCAAAATGTAATGTTCTGTCTGTTCTCCTCACATCCACCTCCATCCATAAGTGCACTGCAAAGGATCAAGGTTAGAAAAAACAGGGTCCAGGTAAATCTTGGCTGTTCGTCCTTTGTCCTGAAAAAGGATAAATCGGGGTGAGATTCCTTAATCAAATGTCAAAACCCAAAGTTCTTTAGGCTGAAGAGATGGCAGTGGTCATTCCACCTTATTCCCTGCCTTTTCCCTCACCCAGCCTCCAGGAGCCTGGGAGGCCCCCCAGTAACCCCCTCAGGGCCCCCCAGCAAGGCCCTTTTCAGCCTTGTCACCTGGTAGTCTCCTCATCCATTTCTTAGTTTGCCAGGGGGTATTGTGACAAAATGGAAGAGTCGAGTCTTTGTTTTGCATGTTTTTTTTGTAACTCAAACACCAAAAAAGGAGCATTTTCATATGCACAGTAGGACACAAAAAAAGGATCCTATATGAAATCTTGAATCTTTATATCATGACACTATCATTTCATATTCTTACTTTGTAAAAGTATATAATTGAAGAAATCATTTCTACAACATCCCTTCTAAGTGGTCAACCAGGTTCTGCTTACAGACCACTAGTGATAGAGAATTCATCATCTCTCTCTCTTTTTTTTTTTTGACTTGCCCAGGGTCACACAGCTTAGTAAGTGTCAAGTGTCTGAAGGCCAGATTTGAACTCAGGTCTCCCTGAATCCAGGGCCAGTGCTTTATCCACTTTGCCACCTAGCTGCCCCTTGAATTCATCATCTCTTAAGGCAGCTTATTTGCTTTTGGACAGTGTGGATTTCTGAGAATTCTTTCCTCCCATGGAACCAATGCATCTTGTCTTTTCTAATCCGGGTGCTGGATCCAAAGCTGGAAGACTTGGGCTGGGGTCATGATTCTGCTTCTTATTATTAACCATTAAATTCATATAGCACGTTAAGGTTTACAAAAGCACTTTCTTTATGGCTACCCTAAGAAGTAGGTAATAGAAGTATACCTATTTTGTAAATGAAGAAACTGAGGCTCAGAGAGATAAAGTCATTCTACCTTCATCATGTGGCTAATTCTCCGGACCAGCACTTACTTAAATGCAGGCTCTCCTGATTCTGAGCCAGTATTAGTCTTCCCAGGGCAGCAAGCTCTCTCCCTAAGTCACTTAGTAAGGGTGTGCTGCAGTCAGCTCAACCTGGTTTTGAGAGAGCCAATTATTAAATTTTCATTGTGAGAATTTACACCTCAGAAATTGGCCAGTGCTTCAAATTAGGGCTTGATTTATTGTTTTGTTTATTGAGTAGACTTAAAGTGATGGAGAAAATGTTAATGATGTAGATTAAACTTAAAAGTGTATCAAGTATACTTTTTTTTTCTCCTGGAGAGCTGGTTGTTAAACATTTATTAGCACACCACTGCTTGAACCTTTGTATCCCAGTTTCTTCATCTGCAAAATAATGGCCTAGATGATCTAGTAGATGATCCTACATATTAAATTCCCCTTTTACATGGCAACCCTTCAAATATTTCCATCACAGCAACAGGGCAGCTATATGGCACTTTAGTGAAGAGAGCTCCAAGCCTGGAGTCAGGAAGATGAGTCTTCCTGTGTTCAAATCTGACCTCAGACACTTATTAGCTGTATGACCCTGGACAAGTCACTTAACCCTGTTTGCCTCAGTCCCTCATCTATAAAATGAACTGGAGAAAGAAATGGCAAACCACTCCAGAATCTTTGCCAAGAAAACCCCAAATGAGGTCAGGATGAGTCAGACATGACTGAAAAGACTGAACAATAATGGGCATGAAACATAGACACAATATCCAAAAATATGACATGTATGTGAGACCCAGAGATATAGTATAGGCATGAATTTTCTCTTCTCCAGTCTTACCACCCCTAGTTCCTTCAAGCAGTTTTCATATGTCCTGGATTTTTATTCTTTCACCATCCTGGGCTTAGGCAAAGAAAGTCCATGCCAGGTCTGTCTCAGGAGCTCTATCAAGTTTATATCCCTGACAACATCTTCTGAGCTCTTCCCTCCTCCACCAGGGTATGTCAGTGTCAGAGGTCAGAGTACCTTGACAGGCAGAGGTTGTGGACCCCTTTTTTCAGAAGGCCTACAGGCACTAAAGTGAGGGGGCAGGGCAGGATTGGAGAACAGGCACAGATCACCAGCAGTTCAGGAAGGAGCCTGGCACTGAGGCAGTTTTCTGTCTTGGCTGCATCTGCCTTTATACTCCTTTCACCCTAGTGGTAGCTAGTCTCCAGTGAGCCTGGCACAGTGGGCTGCAGGGGATAATATTGCTGAACAGCTGTCTAGTAGCAAGGGCAGGTGCAGGGAGCTCTGTTGGAAGCAGGGCTAGCCTCTTCCTAAGCTGCCCCTCTATCCATACCAGCCCTTGGAAACAGCTAGCAATGAAACTAGCCAGAGCTTCCTGGGACTGAAGACCCCCTACGTGTATTGCTGGTCAATTCGTCTGCCTCCCCCCACCCCAGAATCAAGTGGGAGACTTTTCCTCAGACTGAGACTTTAGAATTGTGGCCTGACCACCCACTTCTGTAATTTGGTACTCTTCAAGTCACCCCAATCATCATAATGCCAGCCCAACATTTAGGGTTCAAGAACTACAGTGTTAAGGAACCCGGAGTATAAGCCAAATAGTGATAAGTAACCTCAGTTTGGTTTCAAGGATGCAGCTTGGCATGGTTCCAAGGTGGTAAGGTGGCACAGTGGAAAAAGTGCTGGACCTGAAGTCAGTAAGACCTGAGTTCAAATTTTGCCTCAGACTTTATTGGCTGAATGACTTCATCTGCTTCCGTTTCCTCATCTGTAAAATGGGAATACTAATGATACCAAACTCATAGGGTTGTTGTGAGGTTCAGCTGAGGAAACACGTACAGTGTTTTGCAAACCTTAAAGCACTATACAAATGCTAGATATTTTTTAAATAAGTTTGGCTTTTCAGTTCTTATCTTTTTAAACCATTTCTCTTAGGGAATAACCTTTTAGGCAAACAGGGTCATTTATGGATGGCTGTTATAGATAGTTCTTTTTTTGTGGCACAATGAGGGTTAATGACTTGCCCAGGGTCAAACAGCTAGTAAGTGTCAAGTGTCTGGGGCTGGATTTGAACTCAGGTCCTCCTGAGTCCAGGGCCGATGCTTTATGTATAATTCTTCAGTTTGATTTGCAATTGCTTTTTCTGCAACTTCCTGGTAGCTTAATCCCCAGGACTCTATGCCTAACATATCCATGATTCCTTAAGTCCCAGGTCATTTTGGGTAAATTATACAAGCTTTTCGGTCCTGTTCTCATCACCTTATGCTTAGACAAATTCACTTTTCCTATCCTGCAGCCCTCTCTCCTTGGTCTTCCTTTCCATGTTTTTTTCAAAGCCACTGTGGCAGGATCTTTTGTCCCATATCCATTTATAGTCACAGATGAGGTTCTAGTGCCGCTACACTCCACCCTACCATGGGAAACACCTATCCAGACCAAAGGAGCAGGTACAATTAGCCATGGCAAACACCCTCTGAGTCATCTCTCCTTCCTGCCCTTCCTGCCCTTCCTCCAAAGCTCTCTGCAGTAGCAATGGCACATAGTATAGTTTGAGGCCACTAGCAGTGAGAGCTTACTTTCATCGGGCTTTTCTGATATAGTTATGCTGAGAGTGACAAAAGGCTGGTGACCTCATATCTACTGACCACAACTTCTGCCTATCTGCAGTCTAGTTTCTCTGTCTTCCCTATGTGTACAATGAAATTCACCAAAAATAGCCCTTGTCTCAGCCAAATACAGTGTACTGAGAAAACACCTGTGATTGGGAATGGGAGTTATTGCCCCAATTGTCTCACAGTCTTCAGGGGAGTGAAGATAAGGGGCTTCAGAACTCAGGACATTGTTGTGCTCTGCCCTGGTGTTTGGATGCATGTTGAGGGCTCAATTTTTAGAATTAAAAAATCTCATTGTTGG
The DNA here is from genome assembly GCF_019393635.1 of Dromiciops gliroides. NCBI lineage: Eukaryota > Metazoa > Chordata > Mammalia > Microbiotheria > Microbiotheriidae > Dromiciops > Dromiciops gliroides. Next base: position 422,655,043 of record NC_057862.1, on the reverse strand, counting down.
AAGAGACATGAGAAATCGTCCAAGTCTGGTGTAATCTCCAGCTTGGTATAAAAATCTCCTTTAGGAAATACCAGGGGGGCAACTAGGTGGTACAGTGGATAAAGCACTGGCCCTGGATTTAGGAGGACCTGAGTTCAAATCCAACCTCAGACACTTACTAGCTGTGTGACTCTGGGCAAGTCACTTAACCCTCATTGCCCTGCAAAAAAAAAAAGAAGAAAAAAAAAAGAAATACCAGGTGAGAAAGACTTGAGAGTATGGAATGTTAAAACACAAAGCAGAATGTTGGAGCCAGAAGAGAGCTTAGAACATAGAATGTTAGAGCTAGAAGGGATCTTAGAACATTAGAATACTAGAAAAGCCAGTGTTAAACCTGGAAGAGATCTTAGAATATGAATTGCTAGAGATTGGAAGACTTTCTAGTCTGATTTCTTCATTCTGTTCCTGAGTAAACTGAGGCAGGGAAGTCACTTGCCCTCTAGTCCTAGGGTCAAACTAGGGTCCTCAGTCCTTCTCTCTAGCCTTACCCAAGCAGCTGAATCTGACTGAGAGGGTCTGAGAATGCCTCTTTCCGAAGGAGATTGCTCTCTCTTTCCTTCTCCACAATTTGGTTCCCATCTGGAAGGTAAAAAGTTCATGCAGGCGGCCATCCATCCGTTGCTGTCACACTGTGTTGTAATCTCTCTCTGGTTTTATTACTTAAAAACCGCAGAGCTCTCAAGCTAGGGAATTTTCCAAGGTGTTGGAGGCTGACACGGGGCTCCATTGACATTGTGTTGGAATTTCCTTTGGAGTCTCCTTGAGACGAGTGACCAGCAGGGTCCCAAATGAAGGCCTTATCAGTCATTCGCCAACGGGAGTCAGGCCGTGAATTATCTCGGGAGCCGAGCGGCTCGGGGAGCGCTGGGCCAGGGGCCGCCGGGTGACAATAAACATGTCCCGGGAATGTGTCCCCCATCACTCAAGTGCAGATAGCAGATCTGGACTTTAACTACGGCTCCCTATCTCTAAATCTCAGCGTGACCTGTGAGAGAGATGGAGGTGACTTTCAAGGGTATCTGTCTGCAGGGAACTTGGTGGAGAAGTTTATAACTGGCTCTTGGCTGTGTATCACTCCCAGAGTTACCTCAAAGCTGTTTGACTCGTAGGCTTCTATCTGATGGGGAAGCCTGCAGTGAGCTGGGGAGGGGGTGGTGGTGAAGGGGTGACCGTCTGAAAATGCTTGACACAGGGAGATATGGAAATCTACCATCTACCACTGCGGGACGGTCACTGTCAAATCCCAAAGTGAAGCTGAGGGGATTGAGTGGCCGGTCCGATCTTAATCCCCTGGGGTGGCCTGCCCATGCCCCACTGACTGTGGAATAAAGGTCTTAGAGGGCTCAGATGAGCCCCTCTCTTCTGAGGTCCCCTCCCCTGGCACTTTCCTGGGACAGATACCCAACTGGCTTAGATCATAATCTTTTGAGATAGACAATCTACTCCATTGGAATCCAATTCAAGATAGAAACTGTGTCTTCCTAAACCATATACAATTAAGGGTCTCTGTGCTCTGCTCCTATTGACATAAGAAACCTAGTACTAACATTATTTGTGTCCTATTGTATGTTTATTTATTTTGTTAAATAGTTCCCTTATTATATTTAAAATTTTTGTTTTGTGAGGCAGTTGGGTTAAGTTGACTTGCCCAGGGTCACACAGCCTAGTAAGTGTTAAGAGTCTGAGGCCGGATTTGAACTCAGGTACTCCTGACTCCAGGCGTGGTGCTCTATCCACCTGCGCCAACTAGCAACCCCTCCCAATTACATTTTAACAATTTTTTTTTTTGCGGGGCAATGGGGGTTAAGTGACTTGCCCAGGGTCACACAGCTAGTAAGTGTCAAGTGTCTGAGGCCAGGTTTGAACTCAGGTACTCCTAAATCCAGGGGCCGGTGCTTTATTCCACTGTGCCACCTAGCCGCCCCCCCAATTACATTTTAATCGGTTCCTCTTACACTTGGGGAATGTTTCAGCTGCATTTGACATCTCTGATCTAATCTAACCCACCCTTTCACTGGATAGGGAAAAAACTGAGACCCTAGAGGGGAAGTGGCTTTCATTAGGTTGGACAAGTAGTAAGCAGCAGAACCAGAACTGAAACCCAGGCCCTCTGACCCTTTCTCCAATGGCGTCCAGCCACACCGAATTGCTCTTTTCCCCAGAGACTAACTGGTCCAATGGGTTTGTTGTATCAGAGGTTAAGTGTTCAGAGTTCTCCAACCCAGTTTGCAGAACAAGATCAGCACCTGGGGAATAGGGGAAGGGCAAAGGTGGGAGTAGGGGGGCAAGAATGTGCTTCAAGGTGAAAGTTATTTTGCCTATTGGAAAATATCGATTTCCCAATGGGGAATGTCATAACATTAATCATAAAAATATAGATAACCCCGATTTCTATAGCAGTTTTAGGCTAAAGAACACTTTAGTCAAAATATTCCTGCAGGGCATGTATTGCTTATATTATCGTACCCATTTTGCAGATGAAGAAACCTGACACTCAGAAAGACAAAGGGACTTGCTTATGGTCATAAGCTGATAAGTGTCAGAATCAAGATTCAAGGTCTTCTCTGACTCAAGACTTAATCTTCTGACTCCAAAGCCAGTGGTCTTTTCCTGTCTTTATTTGGAAGAAGCATTCCTGAAGGAAAAAGTTACTGGTGTCTAATGACGAAGAAGGCAAACAAAATTGTACTAGGGGGAGGTTATTTAAGAAGAGCTCCCAAGGAGAAGATGATAGGGTTTATAGGGATGAAGCTTTTATTTAAAAAGGAGAGAGTAGTCTAGTTTGGTGCAGTGGATAGAGCACCAGCCCTGGAGTCAGGAGGACCTGAGTTCAAATCTGGCCTCAGACACTTAAAACTTACTAGCTGTGTGACCCTGGGCAGTCACTTAACCCCAATTGCCTCACCAAAAAAAGAAGGTATTGCAGAGGAAAATGAAAGTGTTCCCATGGGAAGATGATCTATGGGAAGGTATATATGTTGAGGAAGATGTCTCAGGGGAAATGTGATAGTGTCTTCAGGAAGGAGGAGGGAGTATACAGAAAGAGGAGGTGGTCAGTGATATCAGGGAGGTTAAAGATGACTGAGAAAAGGCCATCACCTTTAACACTCTCACAGAAGTGATGTTGTCCTGGATTGAAGAGACTAGGTTTCAAACTTCAGCCCTTTTACTTACTGCATGCATGTCTTTGGAAAGTCACTTAGTCTTTCTCTAGGCCTTGATTTCCTCATATATAAAAACAAGGAGGCTGAATAGTCTCATATATCCCATGAAAATGTCCTATCTCCTCTTTGATCATCTATTTTATCTCCCAATATAACTTAACACCAACCCTTTTTTCCTTTCCTTAGTTCCCCCCACCAGCCCTCTGCGTGTCCTGAAACTTTAGCATCCCTGAAACTATTTTAGGAGGATTCTATGTTATTATATTCATCCTCTGTTATCTGTCCTTGCTTCCACCTTCTAGATTGGCTATTGAGCTCCCTGTGCAGTCACATCAGTTTTTTTTTCAAAAAGATCTTATTCTTCCTCCCTACTATAATTATTTCTATTCTATTATATGTAGTAAGTGAAAGAGCTGAGGCTCGGACCTAGGTTGATTTCTCCAAGGACAACATCACCTTCCTATAAGATAATTAAAGCTGATGATGGCCTTTTCTCAGCCATCATCTTTAACCTCCTGATACCACTCACCATCTCTTCCTTCTGTACACTATCTCCTCCTTCCTAAAGACACCATCACCTTTCACTTTGTGTTTTTAGAATTTCATTCTTGGGCATCTCTAATATTATTGCTAAAGCATTATAAGCCATGGGATTATTAATTACATTTCCACTGGTCCCTCTGAAATCTGCTTTCCCCAAATTTAGGGTGCATGCCAAAATGCTAGCTATAAGACTGAGGAAGTAAGAGTTGTCTGAGACCTCTACTTTTTAGGATCCCATGATGAAGGTTGGTTTGAGTGCTGCCTCTGCAAACACTTAGGGAACTAGGAGTGGCAAGGAATTTGGGGGAGAAGTCTGGGTCTCCAAGCATCTGAGTAAAGTTACACATTATAGGTAAATTCACAAGTTATAATCCCAGGTGGTGGGAGATGAAATCACTACTCTACTCTATTCCAGGCCTAGTGTCCAAGGTCTTTTAGTGTTTATTTTAGTGTCTAAGGCCTCAGGTGGACCAGCACTGGACCTTTTCTTGGGGCATTAATCTTTTTGGCTCTGGTTATTGTGCCTGAGGTTCCAGTTGGGGTGACATTAGTCCTTTTCCTGAGGTTCTAGGTAAAGGTGCTTATGTTGATAGGTGGGGAAAAGTATACAAGAAAATAGGACCCTGATTCGTGAATGTATAGCCCCATCTAAATTACAGGTTAGTAACAATAAAGATGTTATTTTCCCCATCTAAGTTCATAGATCCCCTGAAATCTATTCATGTATCCCAAGTTAAGAATTGATTTTAGGGGCAGCTAGGTGGCGCAGTGGATAGAGCACTGGCCCTGGAGTCAGGAGTACCTGAGTTCAAATCCGGCCTCAGACACTTAACACTTACTAGCTGTGTGACCCTGGGCAAGTCACTTAACCCCAATTGCCTCACTAAAAAAAAAAAGAAAAAAAAAAGAATTGATTTTAATGACTAATCCAGTGCTTTTTGATCAGATTTAAAGCTGAAAGTTACCTAAAAGGCTATTTAAGGTCAACAACCCTTTATTTTAGAGAATGAGCAAACTGAGGCCTGAGAGCTAAGTGACTTGTTTAAGGTCACAAAGGTTAAAAAGAAGGAACCAGGATTTGAACCCATACCCTTTGACTTAAAGTCCAACATTTCTTCTAACATACCATACTGCCTCTCAGTAAGTGATATCTCTTTTAATTCCCACTTATATTTTGTTTCTACCACATATTTTGCCATTGATTATGATAATGTTTTCTCCTGTATTGTTCTTTCATGTTCTCATGAATTTCTATTTTACCTCCCAATCCCCCACAGGATTCTTTAGGTCACACACCATGCCACAGACTTCTCGCGTCTCTACAGGCGCCAGCACCGTGGACAGCAGCTTAGGTCGGAGTTGAGAACAGGCAATTGTTTCAGAGCTGAGACTTGGAGAGAGTTGTTTTGATTATGGACAATTTGGGGAGGTGTCTACTAAGACACTTAAGCAGAAAGAAATTAATTGCTATAATACTAACAGCAATACACTGGCCACTATTGTTAAGCCTTTGGGTTTTTTTCCTTGCCTGCTTTTGCATAGCAACCAGTTCAAAATACCTGTCTAGAGTTGAGAAAATACATGGTTGAATTGTCAGGATTCAAGATTGTATCTTACCTTTCCATTTTACAGTTTTGCAGGAGTGGGGCACTGAGGGAGGACAGGGAAGAGGGGAAAATACAAAAAGATATGGGAAGAGGGATACAAATGAAGAGGGAAAGGGGACTGTGAACAGGAGAAAAGAGAGTAGGAGGAGGGGGATGAAAGATGAGAGGGGAAGAAAAGGAGAAGAAGTGACCAGAAGAAACTGCTGTGATTAGAATCTTGGGCATGTGGGTTTGGAGATTTATACTCCACCCTTCAACCCTTCCCCTATTTTATATTAAAGGTTGTGTAGAAGCCATTTCATCCAGTATCCTGCTTCCTGGTTCCTATTCCCAGCCCCTTGTTTTTCAGGTCCCCTTTGAAAATTACCATGTAGATAGATACTCAGCTTGCTCCTGACAATGGGAGAAAGGTACCTGGGTGAGAAGGAGTGGATTTTGGCAAAGGACAGGAGAAAGGGCATTTTTACAGGCCATTTCCTCCACTCTTTTCTGGAGTCCAAAGGTCAGAGTAGCTCTGGGACCTGGTCTTACATAATTCTCATGTTGGGAGAACTAAGGAATGGGAGGAGGGGTGTCCCAAGAATAATGATGGCTCACATTGTTTGTTGTTGTTTGTCCTTTGTTCTTTTAAAAATTATTTATTTATTCTGAATTTCCCCCCAGGTTATATGTAAAAAACCCCCCAATTTTTCACATTGATTTGGGGGGGGCAGAGCAATGAGGATTAAGTGACTTGCCCAGGGTCACACAGCTAGTAAGTGTCAAATGTCTGAGGCCATATTTGAACTCAGGTCCTCCTGAATCCAAGGCCAGTACTTTATCCATTGCTCCACCTAGCTGCCCAGACATTGATTTTTAAAAACTTTTTGTTCCAAGTTTTCTTCCTCCATCCCTCCTCACCCCTCCCTATATCCTTTGTTCTTGAAGAGGACCATGACATTGGGGTGATATCATGATTTGCAGTGAATTGGATTTAAGTGAGGCAGGGCTGTTCAAAGTCACCAACCTCATTCTCTCCTCCCGAGCCATCTGGGTCAAGTGGCGATATATACATTAAGATAACTGGAGATGGCCTTGGATGTTTCAGACAATTGGGGTTAAGTGACTTGCCCAGGGTCACACAGCTAGTAAATGTCTGAGGCGATATTTGAACTGAGGTCATCTTGACTCCAGGGCCAGTGCTCTATCTACTGTGCCACCTAGCTGCCCCAATGGCTCACATACAAACAAGATAGATACTTTAGTGTAAATAGTATGATCCCCATTTTATGCATGAGGAAATGGATGCCCAGAGGTTAACAGCAATAAGTATTGGGGGCAGCTAGGTGGTGCAGTAGAAAAAGCACCAGCCCTGGATTCAGGAGGACCTGAGTTCAAATCTGACCTCAGACACTTGACAGTTACTAGCTGTGTGACCCTGAGCAAGTCACTTAACCCTCATTGCTCCCCCCAAAAGCAAATCAAAACAAAACAAAACAAAAACAAAACAAAAAACAAAAAAACATAAACAAAAGAACAGTAAGTATCAGAGCAAGAATTTGAACTCAGGCTTCCTGACTCCAAGGTCAGGGATCTTCCCAATATACCAAGCTGCTACAGTACTGGAAGTCATCTCATTGGGACATTGCCTGAGGGGAGCCCACAGTCTTTGATGAGCTGGGAGGCTCCTGCAGGTCATTCAACTCTGGGGGGATGGTCTTAGACTATCCCTTCCTTTTTTAGACAGAGGGATCATTTTCTCACATCCTGGTGAACTACCAACATAGACTATCCTGCTGAGTGAAGAGCAAGGTTTGCACTGAACAAATATGGCTTTAAAAATGCATGAAATGTTATTTTATTTATAACTCGATAGAGTGCAATATAAATTTACCCCCAACATCGAGTGGTTCCCCTCCCACTCTCCTCATCTCCTACTCTCCAGCTTACAAGCTGCTTATTCTGGACAGAAGTGAGGGCTAGGAAGCAGGTGGAACCACTAAGAGCACACACAGACACATACACACATGCAGGTACATTGAAAGCCATACACTGATGGAAACAGGAAGAAAGATACACACGTTCACAGACACACACCTACATAGATATACTGATAAAACACATCTATGTCCATCAGAACATATTTGCAAAATGCTTTCCCACATGTTCTTTCATTTGATTATTATGACAACCTTGCCAGGTTGGTCATATTTTTAATCCACATTGCAGATCCCATCAGAATTGAACTGACTTGCTTGAGATCACACAGATAGTGACAGGGGCAGCTGGGTGGCATGGTGGATAGATCACTGGCCCTGAAGTTGGAAGGACCTGAGTTCAAATATCACCTCAGACACTTACTAGCTGTGTGACCCTGGATAAGTCTCTTAACCCAATTGCTTTAAACATCCAGTGCCATTCCCAGTCGTCCTGAAGTATATCTTGCCACTAGATCCAGATGGCTCTGAGGAGACAGTGAAGTTGGTGACCTTGCAAGCCCTCCCTCACCTAAATCCAACTCACTGTAAGTCATGACATTACATTGTGATGTCATGGTCCTCTTTGAGAATAAAAAACAAAAAACAACAACAACAGATAGTGAGTAACAGAGTTGCACCTTGAACTCAGGTCTTTTAATACTAGTACTAAATCAGTGGGCACATGTACAGACAGATATATAGATAGGAACCTGGATGGATCCAGGTTGAGGTGTCTAGTTCTTACTTTGGGCAAGGTGCTCCTGCAGCAGTATATGTGATTTTTTACTGGTCATATTTTCTCTGCAGTATTGTCTCAATCTATTCTTGGTTCTTAAGCTCAGAGTGCCTCTTAGGCACCTCTTCCTTCCAAGGTCATCCCTTTTATGCCCCTGTCTCCAGACCTGGTTGCTTCTGGCCCAGGCGAAATAATGCAGGTATCTTTGGATCTTTCACTAGTTAGAATGGACTCATGGTCTTTCTTTATCATTAACTTCTTAGTCAGAAGGTCTTGGCTCATATCTAGTCACAATCCTTTTAGCTGGAGTGTTGGTCTGCAACCTCTGCTTCTGATGAGGAAAAGTCATCTGCTTCCTGAGTTTTCAGGGTCCCATAGTTCAAATAAGTAAGGAAAATGACTTGGATAGGAAGCTGGTACAGAATGACTTATAGAATTGTGGGGTTTAAAGGGATCCTAGAGGGCAAATAATCCATCCTCCTCCCTGAAAAGCAAAGGCTTGTCTTCTGATCCTTGATCAGTCATCATTAACCTCCACTTGAAGGACTTCAATGCTGGGGAACTCACTACCTACTTAGGTTTCCCATTTCATCAGCAACAGTTTTGATTATTAGCAAGTTTCCCCTTCTATCAAGGCAACTTTTGCTTCTCTATCATTTCCACTCATTGTTCGTCAGTCTGTTCCTTAGAAGAATAAGTTGAACCTCTCTTTTGCACCACAATCCATCAAATACTTAGAGTGTATTGAAGCTGTAAGGGACCCTATTAGATTTCATCTAGATCAGCTTCAAAATTTTAAAGAGAAGGAACAAGGAACCTGGAGAAGGCTAGAGACTTGCCCAGGGTCACAAAACTAGTGATAAAACTGGAGCCCTATGGCTTATCTTTCTATGGGTTTCTCCATCACCCCATTCTGGTTCTTGGACTCTTGACAATTGCTATGGAGGTGGGGCCTTGGGGTTGAATTATTTATTTATGAAGGAGGGAGAAGCTTGTCTTGAAGCTTTCAAGCTAATACAGATGTATCTTTCAGGGCAGCCAAGAGAGGTGTTTCTATTCCATTTGGATGGATTGCTCTAGCACAGAATCACATTGCAGCATATGAGCTGGGCACTGTGTGAAAAAAGGAGATGTGCAAAGGACTGGAGCAGAGAGTGGCAGTAGATGGTGAGGTCATGTGGTATAGTAGAAAGTCTCTGCAGAAGTAATATTCAAATCCTAGCTCTACTACTTGCTAGATGAGTGACCTTGGGTAAGTTACTTCCTCTCTCTGGGCCTCCATTTCCTTATTCATCAGATGATGGGGGTTGGACTGGATGATCACTAAGTTCCCTTCCCTCTCCAGATATCTCACTCTAAATGTAATGTTGGAGTGTTTGGGTCAGATGACTATTTGGAACCTCTCTGTATTCATCCTCTCCCTACAGCAAAGAGATAGTGTGAGAAACATTGCTGGTCTCTATGAGTTCATTCCCCTATAGCACAGACTGAGAAGAGCATTGAAAGATTTTTACTGAGCCTTGATGCTTAGATGGAGCAGATGAGTTGGCTTGGAAAGCTGGTATGTGGTGGCTCTTCCATCTGTAGTGTCTTTGGGGTTCTGCTCTACCCCTTTGCAACTGTATGACTTTGGGCAAGTCATTTTGCTTTCTGAGGCTTAATTTCCCCATCTAAAAATGGAGGTAATGAGGTCTATAATGTCTGCCTCACCAAGTAGTTGTAAGGATCAGATGAGGTATTGGATGCATTTTTGTGAACCACAAGTCTTTATATAAATGTTAGTCTTTTATTGAGCTTGTTATTTTAGCTATGTTACTGCTGGCAATATTCAAAAGACAACCTTTCCCTGTCACTTCTTCTGGGGTTCCCCTCCCACACAACAGCTCTTCCAAACCATTTCCCTGCTCTGTGAAGCTCTCTGGGGGTTTGTACTATACATATTAGGTAAGTTACCATCTCATTCCTCAATTCAGCCCCTTGGTTTAACTCATTACATCAGGCACATTCTGTCCCCTGGGGTCTCAGCTCATCCTTGCTGGCATCCAGGTTCATTGCTGAGCTCTCTCCACAGCCTCTTGGGTTGCGACTCAGTGCTTTTATCCTCCCATGTATTCCTGAGATATCAAGTCCCTTTTTGCCTGGCCTTTCCTAGCTTTCAAGCTAGAAGAGACCTCAGAGGTCATTTAACCCAATCTCTTCACTTTACCAGATGAGGAAAGGAAAGCCCAGGGAAGTTAAACAACTCGTTGAAGATCACACAGGTAGTAGGGCTCAGAGGTGGGATCTGAGCCCAGGATAGTGCTCTTTTCCTTGCTGTCATGTTCTTTTACCCAATGTTACTATTGTTTTATAGCCAGATTTCATTTCCTTTATGCCACAAATGCTCCTTTGATGTTCCCTAGGACCCATTCACTGGAACTTCACCTCCTTAGTTGCATCCCTACCCCTGCCCCCAGTAGAATGTAAACTCCTTGAAGGCTGGGATGATTCCTGGCTCCCAAGCCTTAGGCCTACCTTCTAACACAAGGCTTAACCCTAATAGGCACTTAAGAAATATTTGTGGAATGAATTTATTTTCTCCTCCTGTTCTTATTTTTCAGGATGTTCATGGATTTCCTTAGGCCAGATTCTCTATTCACTCATGGTTTCTTTTCTTTTTCTCTCTTTCTTTCTTCTTCCTTCCTTCCTCCACCCTCTCTCTTTACTTCCTTCCTTCCTCCTTTCTTTCTTTCTTTCTTTCTTTCTTTCTTTCTTTCTTTCTTTCTTTCTTTCTTTCTTTCTTTCTTTCTTTCTTTCTTTCTTTCTTTCTTTCTTTCTTTCTTTCTTTCTTTCTTTCTTTCTTTCTTTCTTCCTTCCTTCCTTCCTTCCTTCCTTCCTTCCTTCCTTCCTTCCTTCCTTTTTTCTCTTCTCCAGTCTGTCATAGCAGTCTTGGCAACAAGAGACCAGGATTCTAGTTCCATCCCTGCCAAAGACTTCATGACCTTAAGCAAATCATTATCTTTCTTTGGGTTTTAGTTTCCTCTCCTGTAAAATAGAGATATCCAGTTCTAACATCCTCCGCTCTGTTTTTATCATTCTATTCTCTCCCTTCCATTTCTAGCATTTTGTTTTCTAAGGGCTCTTCCAGTTGTAACATTCTATACTCCAATGTCCTTTCCAACTCTAACAGTCTGTTTGAAGGTTCCCTCCAGCTTTGACATTCTAAGCACTTCCCAACTGTCTAGTTTCTTCCTGCTTTTTGAATTTTTTTCCTAAAGAGTTTTTGTATTTCACAATTGATCTGCTTTCCCACCTCTGTCCCTGAGTCATTGTCTGGGTTTCCTATATACTGTTTCAGAGGTCCCCAGTGAAGGTTGACCTAACACTGAGAACTGAGAGCTGTAAGTTTCTGGCCATGATGCTGACCTGGCCAGCCCATCAGGGATTCAGGCACCCGGAACAACATCTCTGTAGGGCGGTTACTGATAGTGAAGACTGTTTATGCCTGCCAACAGCTCCACCTCTATGGGCAGTGATGCAGGCAGACCCTTGCCCTCAAGAACCATGGAGGAAACTCTATCCATCACTGGTGATTGCTTGCAAACTAGCCCCATCCTGAGTCTCCTCCTTGCCCCCAGCCCCTGCACCCAAGCATTCTGAAAATTTCATAGAATCTCATAATGTCAGAGTTGGAAGGAACTTCAGAGGGCATCTAGAATAACTCATTTAAGATCCAGAACCCCTCTACAACATCTAGGATATGTGGTCATCTAGGCTCCACTTAATGATCTCCAGGAATGAGGAATACTCTTCTCAAAGCAGCTCATTACAGTTTGAGGCAGTTCTAATATTTCTTCCTTATATCAAGCTGAAATCTACCTTTCAGAAAACTTTTACTCCTTGCTCCAAGTTCCGTCTAGTGTGGGAAAAGAAAAATAGATCAACCCTCTCTTCCTCAAGGCAGACATTCAAGTAAGTAAAGATAGTGCAGGCAAACCTCTCTTGAAGAAAACCCCAGTAAGCATGAAGCTGAACTCACCAATCTGATAAACCAGCCATCATTTAGCTTACTAATAGTCTCCTTTGGGGGAAGGCACCTTTAAGTAACTCACAGCAAGAATAGCACCACATATTTATAGTATTTTATGGCTTGTAAAGTGCTGTCTGCTCCCCCTTCCACCCAACACTGGGGGCTGGTGGGGGCAGGTGTTATTAGCCTCATTCTGAAGGCTCCGAGAGACTCAGTAACTTGCCCTAAATCACTCAGCTAGCATGTGGCAGAGAAATGACTTGGACCCAAGTCACCTGACACCTAAACCAAGAGCATACTCTATTGCATGGGAGGGGGGAATGGGGAGTGGTGAGAGGGAGTAGGAATAGGGGAATAATCGATGTCTTTGTTTACTTGCAAATATGTCATAGGGGCCAGGGAGTGTATGAGTGTATGTGTGTGTGTGTGTGTGTGTGTGTATATGTGTGTGTGTACATATATACATATATATACATACATATACACACACATATATATGTGTATATATAGATATAATGTTGTTTGTAGCTCAAGAAAACAAATTAAGATTTATGAATGCATGTTATGAAGGACAACTAGGTGGTGCAGTGGTAGAGTGCTGGGCCTGGAGTCAGGTCCTGAGTTCAAATCTGACCTCAGACACTTACTAGCTGTGGAAACCCAGGCAAATAACTTAACCTAGAACTACAAAATCATGCAATACTTGATGACCGAGGGAGAACACAGACTCTGGTGTCAGAGGACCTGGAGTTCAAATCCTACTTCTGACACAGACTAGCTCTGTTACTTTGGATATGTCATGTAACCTTTCTGGACCTCAATTTCCTCATGTGCAAGATGAGGGGATTGGATTAGATGTCCTTTGGATTCTCTTCAAGCCGGAGATCTGTGATTCTCTGACCCCCTAAGGACACTTTCATCTCTAAAATCCTATAGTCCCGTGACATTTCTGAGTTTCAGAATAATCATCTGAAAGATGAGGATAATAACCTTTGCCCTTCATACCTGCCAGGGTCATTTCAAGGAGAGGCCTTTATAAAGTAGAAACTGCTATAGGAGGAGGAAAACTTCTTATTACTGGAAAAGGAACATGGGTCCTAGAGTCTCTAGTTCCTTTCAGCGTTCCTCATCCCGAGCGACAAAGCCCCCACTCAGTTCAGAGACAGCAAATTCTTTGTGCTAATGACTTACTGGAATTTCAGACAAGTCCTTCCAGTAATTAAAAAGGTGTCACTTTAGCAGAATGGAGCTGGACGGATGGGCTAGAGAGCGGGTGGTAGAGACTTCTGGATTGAGATAATTACCAGTGATAGATTCCTGCCCCTACTGTCACCTGGATTAAGGATTCCTATTTCCATCCCTGCATATGCATATACATGCGTGGGCATGGAGGGAGCATGTGAACTGAAGTGGGGGGGTATTCGCACATGCACATGTTTTGTAGTATAAATAAATTTGTTCAGTTGTTTCAATTATGTCTGACTCTTTATGGCCCCATTCAAGGTTTTCTTGGCAAAGATACTGGAGCGGTTTGACATTCCCTTCTCCAGCTCATGTTATAGATGAGGAAATTGAGGCAAACAGGGTTAAGTGACTTGCCCAGGGTCACACAGCTAGTAAGTGTCTGAGGCCAGATTTGAACAGGTGTCAGGCCTGTCTTCAGGCCCTGTGCTCTAATCACTGAACCATTTAACTACTCTGTGTAAATAAATACATTGTATGGACATGCTTGGGTATTTGTGCTATGTATAAGCTCACTTGTAAATAGGCACCCGAATATCTTTGAGTAAATTGTAAACTAATGCCTGTGGATGCCAACATTTATAAGAATGGATAACAACTCACATTTCTAGGCACTTTAAGGTTTGCAAAGCATCTTCCTGATGCTGATCATGCCACTTTCTATCTTAATGCTCTTGGGGCTCATCTTGTTTTTAAATCTTATAAGATTATACCTTTGTATAATTTTACAAGATTAAGATTACACCTATTTTACAAGTGAAAAAATTAATGTTGAGAAGAGAACAGTTCATGGTCAGGCAGCCAATAAATACTGGAGTGCTGTGATATGAACCCATATACTCTGATCACTGATATCATGTTCTTTTCACTATATCAGATAATTTCTACATGTGAATGCATTTATAGGTAGAGGCATATACATAAGTAAAGAATGAATAAAGCATTAATTAAGTGCTTACAGTATACCATGCAAAGGTTGATGCTAAGTGCTAGGGAATACAAATATAAGCTGACACAAGTCAGACGAAAAGGTCCCATGGTCCTTAGAGTACAGCAGCAGAGCTGCTGATAATGCTTCTTTCAGATGTCATTTCCTCTGATAAAATCATATCATTTTATGATGCTGAAATATTTGACAGTACCAAAGATTTGGGTGATGAAAATTTTCTTTTCTGGGTCTTCATCAGCACCAGCTGGAGCAGTTGCCAAGCTGTACTTATTATTTCTCAGGGTTGTTGCAAGGGCAAAATGTCATAGTTCTGAAGTGCTTAGCACAGTATTCGACATCTAGTGGGTGCTATATAAATGCTTGTTTCCTCCCCATTCCCAGGCCTCTTAAAGTCACAAACTGTGTCATTAGCTCTTTTGTGTACATGTGTATAGATGCCTGGGTGTATGTGTGCACATGCTCCTGTGGCTATAATGCTCTATGATTCACTAAACTGAATTTCAGATGACATTAAGCTGGAATGGATAGCTAACACATTGGTTGGCTAAGTCAAGATCCACAAGATCCTGACTTTCCTGAGATGACATTTGCTGAAGTCAGTCCTTTACATGGGCTTAAAAAAGAAATCAGCTGTGCCAGCCTAGGATGTGGAAACCATGTCTAGGCGGCAGTTTGAATAAAAGAGATCTGAGAACTTTACTGGACCACAAACTCAGTTTGAGTCAACAGAGTGACAGAAACAAAAAAAAGAGCCCAATGACTAGTTTGCTCTGTTGGTTGGTTGATTGGTGCATTAGGATGCCTAGGTTTCTAGAATTTCATTAGTTGAAGTGATATAGTGGATAGAGTGCTGGGCTTAGAGTCAGAAAAATCTGAGTTCAAATCCAGTCTCAGACACTAGCTGTATGACCTGGGACAAGTCACTTAACACTGTTTGCCTCTGTTTCTTCATCTGTAAAATGATCTGGTGAAGAAAAAGCAAACCATTCCAGTATCTTTGCCAAGAAAACCCAAAATGGGGTCATGAAGAATTGGACATGACTAAAAAATAACTGAACAACAACAAATCCTAGACTGTTAGAAGAGGTATAATATTCAGGAGGGAGAAGACCTTCTGTTCTCTGCATTAGCCAGAACACATTGGAAGTATTATGTTTAATTCTGGGCACCACATTTTGGGAATGACATGAACAAGACAGAGAGCAACCAGAGGAAGGTGACTAGGATGGCGACAGTACTGGAAACCCGTGCTGTGTGATTATCATTTGAAGCCGGGAGAAGAGAAGACTCAGGAGGCACATGATAGCTATCTTCAAGAATTTGAAGGGCTGTCACATAGAAGGATTAGATTTGTTCTGCCTGGCCACAGAAGGCAGAGCTAAGAACAATGGGTGGAAGAAACAGGGAGGGAGATTTAGCTGAGCTGAGGAGAAACTTCCCAACCATCAGAGCTGTCCAATGGGGAATGGCTGCCTTAGGAAATAGTGAGTTCCCCATCACTGGAAGCCTTCAAGGAGAGGCTGAATGATCACTTGTCAGAGATGTGGTAGATTGGGTCCCTACATGGGTTGTATTTCATTTATCACCTCCCTCACAGGGCTTTTGTGAGGATCAAATGAGATTTGCTTTGCAAATCTTAGAGTTCCATTTACATTTTAGTTATGACAAATCTAGCCTTAGACACTTAACACTTACTAACTGTGTAACCCTGGGCAAGTCACTTAATCCTCATTGCCCTGCAAAAAAAAAAAAAAAAAAAAAGGTAAAGTGCCAGAGGGATTTTAGAAGGAATCTTAGAACACAGAATCCTAGAATGTGGAACATAGGATGTTAGAGAAAGATGGAACCTTAGAGATGACCTTTTTAACCTTTTTACTTTACTGATATGGAAACTGAGGCCCAGAGAGGGAAAATGACAGGCCTAAGATCCCACACCTAGTGAAAAACAGAGCAGGGCTCTTAGTTGCCATGTTGAGATTGTGTGATTCTTTAGTATGTGCATGTCCCTGTGTTTATGGATACTCAGGAGAATTACATGTTTCATATGTTTTTGTGTGTTTATTCTTACATATATGTGCATATGCATAGCCCAGTAATGATCCTTGAGGAGCTTACAGCCCTGATGCTCTGGGGTTCCAACTCCAGCCTTGGGGTGGCCACTGGCAGCTGCTTTCCGAGCTCTTCAAGATAACAAAGACAAAAGACAATTCACAGAGACATCTAGGCAGCGGTGTATAGAACTCTGGGCCTGGAGTCAGGAAGACCTGAGTCTAAATTCAACATCAGACACTTACTAATTTTAGTTGTGTGACCCTGGGCAAGTCACCCAACTGTTATATGCCTCCTTTTCCTCATTTCCTGTGAAATAGGAGTAAGAACAGTTTCTTCCCCAGGGTTGTGGTGAGAGCAAAATGAGATTTTTAAAGTATTTGGTATATAGCACAGTATTTGGTATATAGTAGATGTTAAATAAATGCTTGTTTCCCCCTCCCCCCCCCCCAACACACACATTCTTGGGCCCTCTTAAAGTTATAGATTGTGCCATCAGACTCTTTAAATCTTAGTCATGTTTTCTGTCACATATCCTTAGTGGATATGGTATTTGGGGGTTGAATAATTGAGATTGTAGAGGTAAATTGGAAGGATAGAGGAAAAAGGGGACAGAGGTTCTCATTATCAGGCAGCTTAACTGTCCTCCCCATCTCCTCTCTTCCCATCATGTGCGCGTGGGTGCGTGTGTGCGTGCGTGTGTGTGTGTGTGTGTGTGTGTGTGTATTTGGTGAGGTTTCTGACCTTTAGTGGAATGTACTAAAGCCTTCAATATCTCCCCAAGTGACTCAAGACATGGGATACCCAAGCACTGCTCCCTCCATAAAATGA
Organism: Dromiciops gliroides; assembly: GCF_019393635.1. NCBI lineage: Eukaryota > Metazoa > Chordata > Mammalia > Microbiotheria > Microbiotheriidae > Dromiciops > Dromiciops gliroides. The sequence goes on along the minus strand of NC_057862.1, from coordinate 422,637,916 downwards.
CATCACAGGATGTTAGCCCTGGAAGAGACCACGGAATATAGACTGTTAGAACTTTTCTTCAACAAATTTTTGTTGTCAGTTCCTTACTATGTTCCAGGGACCGTGTTTGGTGCTGGAGATCCACAGACAAAAATAAAAATATTCTTGGTCACAATTAGCCTACATTATGTTTGGGCGAAAGACCATGTACATAGAACACAATAATGTCCAATGGAGAGTGACTGGGGTGAGGAAGAGATCAGAAAAGATGTCCTGGGAATGCAGAGGAGGAGGCAGAGAGAGAGACAGAGAAAGAGACAGAAAGAACAGAGAGAGAGAAGGGGGAGGGAGACAGAGACAGAGAGAGAAGAGAAAAGGGGGGAGACAGACCTCTGAGACAGAGACAGAGAAAAGAAATGGGGGAGAAAGAAAGAGATTGAGAGAGAGATAGAGAAACAGAAACAGAGACAAAGACATACAGAGAGAGAACACTAGTTAATATAGAGTGTCAGAGCTGGAAAGGACCTTAGAATATAGAAGGTAAAGTGCCAGGGGCAGCTAGGTGGCACAGTGGATAAAGCACCAGCCCTGGATTCAGGAGGATCTGAGTTCAAATCTAGCCTTAGACACTTAACACTTACTAACTGTGTAACCCTGGGCAAGTCACTTAATCCTCATTGCTCTGCAAAAAAAAAAAAGGTAAAGTGCCAGAGGAATTTTAAAAGGAATCTTAGAACACAGAATCCTAGAATGTGGAACATAGGATGTTAGAGAAAGATGGAACCTTAGAGATCACCTTTTTAACCTTTTTACTTTACTGATATGGAAACTGAGGCCCAGAGAGGGAAAATGACAGGCCTAAGATCCCATACCTAGTGAAAAACAGAGCAGGGCTCTGAAGAGAAGAGGTTAACAATGCATTTTAGAGATAGGAAGGACCTTAGAAATATCTAGTCAAGTGACATCTCTTTATAAAGGGAAATGACTTGCTCAGGGGCTGTAACAAGTTAGTGGTAGTTCTAGAATTTGAACCCAGATCTCATGACACCAAGCCCAGGGTTTTTGTCTTTTCACCTTTGAATTTATTTGTTCCTGGCTACTGTTTCCTCTTGCTGTTTACACCTTAAATGTGCCTTTCTCAGGAAAGCAGGGTGGGGCGATGGATAGAGTCCTGGAAGTGCCAGAAAGATCTGAATTCGAATCCCACTACAATACTTGATGATGCCCCAAAAATTCACTTAACCTCTCTCAGATTCACTTTCCTTTGTAAATTGGAGATAATAGCAGCATCTACCTTACAGGGTTGTGAGGATCAAATGAGATAAGAAATGTAAAACACCTTTCTAGCCTTAAGGTGGTATATATAATAGCTATACTATACTTTAGCCAACTATATTATTCTGGTTGTGGTAGGGCGAGTTAGTGGTGGGGTGGGGGTGGGTACTTCGAGTAATAAAAAAAAAAAAAACTGTTTAGCTAGCAGCGTCAGCCTTGCGGCAGGGCGGGCAGGGGTGCTGTTTCCCTCGGGCTCTGGGACTCCAATTACCCCCATTTAATGTTGAATACGGTCCGGTTATTACCATTTGTATTCACCATTTCAAGAGACTTTTCCATTTCCACTGCTTTGCTTCCTGTCAAGTGGGGAAAGCATCAGTGGATTGGTTCTCCCGAAGAGAGAGGGCCCTGAATGGGCTGTGGGATTGTATATTTCTTCTCTAACGCTCTTTGGAACAAAATCATCTATTTCATCAACAGTACATCAGCAGTGACCAAAGACCATTAAATAATGCATCTCACTCGGGCGCAGTGGAGCAGGGAGAGGGCTGTGACCTGCTTTAAACCTTATTACTTTCTTGCATTATGGGCCTCACTGCAAGCTTTTTGTTTAAGCGATTTCGGCAGAGACGTTGCTTCCTGCTTTCAAATACAAGGCAGACATGTTATTTCAGAAGGCCCGGGGCTGCGCTGCTGCACCTGCCATTGTCAGACCCAAACTCTCCCTGGGTGATCGTCTTGGTTCCTCACCTGTGAGTCAGGGGCACCAACACACCCGAACAGGCCCGCGTTCCGTGGTGTCAGGGAAAGTGCTCTGCATCTGTTGTCTGAGGATACGCTCTGGACAGGGTCGTGGCTCTGCTGGATTTGGGCTGAGTTATATCTCCCTGATCTGAGCCTCGGTTTTCTCCCTTGTAAATGAATTCAGATGTCCCATCAAGCCCTAAATACTGTGATCCTACACACACACACACACACACACACACACACACACACACACACACACACGAGCACATAGCTACACTGCACGCATGTGTCTATTCACACGTGTATTCACTCAAATCCTTCCGTGCCACAATGCCTGAATTCACATACTTTTTCATGGACATACAGGCATGCTTCCAGATTCTATGTACACATGTAGATTCACACATAAGCACAGAAGAACACAGGAATTTAGTTTTGGAAAGGATGTTGAAGATAAACTAGTCCAATATCTCCCTTTTATAGAGAAGAGACCCAGAGAGGCAAAGTCAGTCAATCAATAAACATTTTTTCAGCACCTTCTATGTGTTGTTAAGTGCTGGGGATATAGAGAAAGGCAAAAGACAGTCTTTACTTTTACCTCCTTACAGTCTAAGGAGGGGAGACAACATTCCAACAATTATGGTTCATTTCTTTTTGAGGGGTCAATGAGGGTTAAGTGACTTGCCCACGGTCACACAGCTAGTAAGTGTCAAGTGTCTGAGTCCAGATTTGAACTCAGGTCCTCCTGAATCCAGGGCCAGTGTTTTATCCACTGCAACACCTAGCTGTCCCATTCCAACAATTATGTACAAACAAGCTATGTAAAGGCTTATTAAACAGGGTCATAAGATAGCGCATATATGTACACACATGTACAACCATGATGAATTAACACACATATACACAAATACACACTCAAAATGTACACATAGCCACATATATGTATATATATGGTTATAAAAAGGCAAACATGGTTCTCTCACAACAGGCACATGTGTATTCATGGAGAGAAACACAAATGTAGCCACTGGGTGAGATAAACACACACACACACACACACACACACATACACTGATACGATGTACATGATGTACTACCAACACATAGGAACAGCTAGGTGGCACAGTAGATGGAGTGGCAAGTCTGGAATCAAGGAGGCTCATCTTCCTGAGTTCAAATGTGTCCTCAGACACTTACTAGCTTTGTGATCCTGGACAAGGCACTTAACCCTGTTTGTCTCAGTTTCCTCTTCTGTAAAATGAGCTGGAGAAGGAAATGGCAAACTGCTCTGGTATCTTTGTCAAGAGAACTCCAATGGCATCACAAAGAGTCAGGCAATGCCTAAAACAACTGAACAACGATAGAATGACATACATATGCACTGACAACATATCCTCAGACCTAAGCACATAAGTAGCTCACCACCCATAAATATGGAGGTTTACATATACTGGCAAGAAGACTATTGTATGGTGGAAAAACCACTGGGCTTTGAGCCCAAACACCTGGATTTGAGTCACAACTTTGCCAATTATTAGCTATAAGACCTGGGGCCTCACCATCTTTACATACAGCTTCCTTACCTGTAAAATGAGGGAATTGGTGATTCTTTAAGGTTTCTTCCACCTCTAATATTCTATGTTATAACTTAGAACTTTTTAGCTCAAAGATCCCAATTCTGTGACTACTTACTTTGTAGATTCTACTGTGACTTCTAAGGAGGGGGACAACCTGTGAGTATATGTATATATGTTCTATTCTGTAATGTATGTATGTATGTAAAGTGTATGTATATACACACATGCATGCATACATACATATATAAATATAAAACAACATCTGTATATGTATGAAGACACAGAAACACAATATAGAATATATGCGTGCATGTATGTATATATTCATGAATATACACAAGGCAGTTATGAAAGGGAAGGTGCCAGCATCTGGGGAGATCAGAAAAGGCTTCATATAGGAGATGGCAAGCGATCTGAGTCTTTATCCAGGGATTCCCAGGGGTAAGGGGGAAAGGGGAGTATATTTCAAACATGAGTGAGACCCTGATATAAAGGCACAAAGACTGGAATAGTTTGTCATTTCCTTTTCCAGCTCATTTTACAGATGAAGAAACCAAGGGTTAAATGACTTGTCTAGGGTCACACACCTAGTAAGTGATTGAGGCTGGATTTGAACTCAGGTCTTCCTGACTCCAAGTTCAGCTCTCTATCCATTGAGCCACCTGTCTGCCTTCCAATAATTAGAACTGCTTCAAAAGTGGAATGGGTTATTTCTAAACATAGTGAGTTCCCTGTATCTGGAAGACAATTTCCTTGTATCCTACAATGTTTAGAGCTGGAAGAAACCATAGGCATCATTTAGCCTGCTCCTCTCATTTTATAGAGAGGGAAAGGAGGTCCAGAGAGGTAAATTTACTTTCCCAAAGTCATCCAGGTAGTTATCGACAGGGCCAGGCAGGGTCTGACCACAATCTCCCCTGATTCCAAGTTTAGTCTTCCTAAATTCTTGTTGGGGATACTGGAGACAGGACCCTTGTTCAGATAATGGTGCAACTACATCACCACAGATATCCCTTCCCACTTTGAGATGCTGGGATTCACGGTGGTCTTATGATCACAGTATTTATTCACCTCTTTTTCTTTTATCAGAATCCCTGATTTTCGCAGAACTCCAATACTTGGCATCCGGACCACACAATGCGCCAGTAATTCTGTTTGCTGCCATGTCCTGCGCATTAGTTTAGCCTCCCAATAAGATTAGCAGCTCCTGGGGGCATTCAGTGAATACTTACTGATTGGTTAACTTTACCCATGGCCCGGGGTACATACAGGGCAGCTCCTGCCTCCCCCCTCCCCCCCAACTAATCCCTGAACGTTCATCCACTCCCGCCCTCCCCCCACGCTCCCCGCTTGGCAGAGAAAGAAGGAATCACAATCACATTTCCTCAAGAATCTAATGAGGTGAGGCCAGTATCTGCCCTGACCTAAAGAAACTGAGCATGTGGAGAAGTCGGGGGTGGGGGAGAAAGAGGGAGACTGAGGAGGATAATGGGACAGAAAACAGAGAGAAAGAGGGAAAAAGAAAAGGGGGGGGGAGTGGAGGGGAAAAGGGAGCGGGAAGAAGATGAGAAGGAGGCAGTAGATTTCTTTTACTTGGTCCTAGAGGGCATAGCTAGAAACAACGGCGGGACTAATAAAGAGGCGAATTTTAGCTCAATAGAAGGAAGACTTTTATAGCAACGAGAGCTGTCCAACAAGGGAATAGGTTGCCTTGGGAGGTAGTGAGTTCCCTGTCATCCTATCCTCAGCCTCCCCTTTCTCTCCCTTCTTTTACCTTCTTCTTTTCTTCCCTTCAAACCAACCCCTTCCTTCCACACCTTCCTCCTCCTCCTTCCCCCCCCCACCGGAGCTTTGTTAGTTACTGTGGCTCCCCAGTAAATTCATTTGGAGTCCTCCAGGGTTTTAAATCTCTCATTTGGCCAACAACGAGGTCTGAAAAGATTGCAGTTCATTTCGACCCGGAGTGGATGGAAGGCTCATTTACTGGCTGCAGGCAACTCAATCAGGCCTGCGCTGATGACGGAGTGACTTGTTCAGGACCGCCAGTCAATATGTGTCGCCCATGATAGACTGTCAGCATCCCACAGCCGCTCCTGTCTCCCACGGCCGGCCCTTTTTTCATTTGGCCTGATCAATGTTATTAAAAAAGCACCGAGGAGTTCCTTAACTTCTTTGCCACTGCCTGGCCCCAGCTCTAATTCATTAATTTATTGGTCCGTGTATGGAATATTTAAACACAACTTTCTCAGATTTCCCACACGCCTTTCTCCCTAACTGCTCCCTCAACAGAACCAGAGCTATCTCCTACATCATAGAGAACTTATGGCGTAGTTGGTATTGGCAACAGAATAAAGTGCAAGGAGCAGTCAATCATCAGAACTATGAGCCGGGAAACCTGGTTTCAAATTCCTGGTCTTCCATAATGGAACCATGTGACCTTGGCTAAATCACTTCTCTGAGCCTCAACTGCCTCTTCTGTAATTTGAAGGTATTGGATTGGATGGTCTTTAAGGTTCCTTCCTATTCCTTCCAATTTTAGCATTGTGTGTTCCAACATTCTGCACCTTAGCCCCTTACATCTCTTACAGTCTATATTGTATGTAACATTCGATGGTCTAATATGGCATTCAGCCTTACTATTTTATCAGTCTTTGAGCTTATCTAAGGAAACTTGGGTGCTTTCCCTGTGCAGGGCTGAGCCCAAGAGGAAGGGAGTGGGGTAGGATGGGATTGAGGTTGGGAGAAAGAGTGGCAGAAACCTAGAACTTCCCAGTCTTGACTGGGTTTCCCCCCTCCCCCAAACTATGTGTGTATGTATGTTAGTGTGTGTATGTGTGTTGTTAGAACAAAATTAACAGGAACTGTTTAACCTCACAGTTGACATCTTCTGGGGGTGAGGTGGGGTGGGATTGATAAAGGTGAGCAAGATGACTTCAAGAAAAACTATTGAGGAGTTTGGTATTGGTGTAAATCTTAAAGGACCAAACAAATCAGAATGAGCTAATATGTTAAGGCAGTAGGAAGGACTACCTGACCATAAGAGGCATAAAGTAATAGGATTGACTGGGAGAGGTGGGAATTTTGTGTGGGAGAGTTGGGGTTAGGAAATAATCTTCTCTTTCTCCACATTAGTTATAATAACAATAACTTCTATAGTCTTTAAAGTTTACAAATCACTTTCCTTATATTACCTCTATGAGGTAGGTAATGGAAGGGGACCGGCATTTACTTCACGGACTCAGTACACTTACTATACCTCCCTGCCTTTGCTTGCATTCTAATATATACCTGCAATGGCCTTCCTCTCCTCCTATTTAATTCTTACCCATCCTTGAAAGTCACATTTAAATGTCACCTACTCCAGGAAGCCCCCTGATCCATCACCTAGTCAGTAATGACCTTTTCCCCCTTGGACCTCAAATTGTACTTTTGTTCTACAACTCACTGGTGAACTTATCAGGTATTATTGCATATCCCAGCTATCTTACTGAATTCCTACTTTCATGGTCATTGTGGTGTGGAAATGAGCCATATGGAGGTTCTTTCAAAAATAATAACTTGTATTGATGTCTTGTGTTTTGCCACCCAACATTTTCAGATATATCAAGCCTGCCCCAGCACTGTTGAACCGTATAATAAAAAAATTAAGCAAAACAACCAATACAATCACCTTTCCTGTTAATGTACACAACACTCTGCTCCCACAGTTCCCCATCTCTGTCAAAGCTGTTCTTCATTAACTGTTACTCCAAAATAAAATGACTCAGTAATTAGAATAGCTTCCTTTTGGTTTTGTCTTCTGTTTACATTTTTGTAATCTATGTATATATTGTTCTCCTAATTCTGCTTCCTTTACTCTGCATCAATTAATAAAATCTTGGCATTTCTCCTTCTGAACTTGTTATTTATAATTTTTTACTGTATGGTAATATTTTATTTCATTAATATACCATACTTTGTACAGCCATCTCCCAATCAAGGGGAATCCATTTTGCTTCCTTTTGTTTGTTGCCACAAGCAAAAATTGCTGCTATGAACATCTTGTCTCTCCCCGCCCCCCTGTCCACTCTGACCTTCTTAGATTAGATGCCTAGTGATGGCATCTTTGAGTGAAAGGGTATGGACAGTTTAAATATTTTATTTTACTAATTCCAAATTGTTTTCCACAATGGTTGGGCCAACTCAGAGCCCCATCTACAGAGTATTAATGACCCTGTCTTCCCACAGTTCTTCCAACATTGAATATTTACATTTTCTGATAGTTTGCTGTGTGTGAGATGAAATCTCAGATATATTTTTTTTTCATTCCTTTTATTTGTAGTGACTTGGAACATTTTTCATATGGACATTGATAGTTTGCAATTCTTCCTTTGAAAGCAGTTCATCTCTTTTGACCACTCATCTACTGGAAGTGATCTTGAGGGACCCTGGGTCCTTGAAGATTCTTCAAGTGGAGGACCGGGTCAGGCCTATCATACTAAAAAGTCTTTACATGCAGGCACAGTGATGCATTGTGTGCCTGATGTCTGAAGATCACTCTAGCTAACTCTGCAGAGGCTTATCACCAGGGGATGGATTTTTTTGGCCAAAACAGCTCTCAGAAACCATCTACTAAGCTGTAGGAAGGTTCCTGTTTATGTCAGTGGGGATATTGCCACATAAATGAAATCACAGCTCCTTGAAACATTATAACAACTATCTAAGAATCTGTGTAGTAGGCAGGCTAGGTGCTGCAGTGGCTAAGGTGTTGGGCTTGGGAGTCAGGAAGACCTGAGCTCAAATCTAGCAAAAAAACACTTTCTAGCCAAGTGACCCTAGGCAAGTCAACTTATTTCTAATCTGTTTTATTAACTGTAAAATGGGAATAAATAATAGCATCTATTTCCCCAGGGTTGTTATGAGGATTGAATGAGATTATATTTCTAAAGTGCTTAGTGAAGGGTCCAACACATAGTATGTGCTATAACAATGCTTGTTTTCTTCCCTCTGCTAGATTATGCTTTACATGAGAGCAAGAGACCATGTCTTAGCGAAACTTTCTATCTCTTCCAGCACCTGGGACAGTGCTTTCCTTAATAAATGGCTGTTGAATGAATGAATGAATATCTTTTACCTTAGAAGCCCAAGGAGAGGCTAGAATTTCCATATTATGGATTTATTATGGATGCCCAGGGACCCTAGGCCATCCAATGCAACTGAACCATCATGGGACTAAGCAGAAGAAGAGATAGTTCTGCTAGCATGCAATACCTTGACCTTCCCTCTGGTTTTCTAATTGAGGTCCTTTGGTCTTTGAGGTCTGACTGTGACACACCCCAGACTCCTTTCCTTTGCCTCCACCCAGCAAAAAAAGCCTTGGTTCTGGCCCCAGATCTGCTAACTCAGTTTGATTTTGGGCATGTCCTCTCTGGGTCCTCAATTCCTTATGTTTAAATGAAAGAAATGAACTAGTTCAGGGCTTCTTACACCTTTTTCACTCACAAACTGTTTTCACCCGGGAAATGTTTACACAAAAAACATAACCTTTAGCTGTTGCCATTTTTTGTGATCTCCACATTCAGTTACCCAACCCCATGTGGGGTCACCACCCACAGTTTAAGAAGCTTTGGACTAGATGACCTCTAGGTCTTTTAGGCTCTAACATTCTATATGACAGATATTGTCTGGCTCTAAAATCTATGTTCTATATTCTAGCATTCTGTGTTTTAAGGTCCTGTCTAGCTCCAACTTTCTGTGTTCTGTGTTCTGTTGTTCTGTGGGCCTATGCAACTATAACCTTTTCTTTTTCTTTTTTTCTTTTTAATTTCTTTTTAAAATTTTTTGCGGGTCAATGAGGGTTAAGTGACTTGCCCAAGGTCACACAGCTAGTAAGTGTCAAGTGTCTGAAGTTGGCTTTGAACTCAGGTCCTCCTGAATCCGGGGCTGGTGCTTTATCCACTGCACCACCTAGCTGCCCCCACCTTTTATTTTTCTATAGTATGACTGGGGAGGAGTTCCTTTTTTTTGTACTGGGAGATTCCAGAAGATGGAGAACTATGTCTTTGGATTTCAAGTTCAAGGGAAGTGGTTGTTTGGCCAGCAGCATTTATTGTCTATTTTGTGCCTGGCACTGTGCTAAGTAAGCACAGGGAATTGATAAAGGCAAAATCCAATCCCTGGTCTCAAGGAGCTCACAGTTTAATGGGGGGGGGGAGAAAACATGCAAACAGTTATATACAAACAAGAAAAACTGGGGGTGATCTCAGAGGGAAGGCACATTAAGGAGGTAGAACTTTGCCTGAGACTCTGAGGCAGGGAAGCCAGGTGGCAGAAATTGAGGGGGGAGAATGCACTAGGCATGGGGACCAGCGAGTGAAAACTCCCAGAGCCCAGAGATGGAGCATGTTTTGTGAGAAATAGTGAAGAAACCAGAGTCACTATAGTTGTGTACCTGGAAAGGAGGAAGGTGTAAAAGACTGAAAGGATGGGAGGCAGGCTGGTTATGAAGGGCTTTGAAAACAAACTAGAGGATTTTATTTGATCCTGGAAGCAATAGGGAGGCACTAGAGTTTGTTAGGTAGGAAGGGTGAGATGGTCAGACTTGTATTTAGGAAGATTAGTCTGACAGATGAAGGCAGGATGGACTGGTGTAGGGAGAGATTTGCAGCAGGGAGACCAAGCAGCAGGCTATTGAAATAGTCTTGTCATCTTGTTATAATGAGGGTTAACAGCACAGTGGTCTTAGAGGACAGAAGGGGGCCCTAGAGTAGGAAAATGGGGCTTTTGCTGCCCAGAAAATGGCTTTGAAATCATGCTTCCTGTATATCCCTCACCCCCCACCCCCTACCCCATTAGGGCCACAGCATAAGTATAGGGAGATGGCCTACCCAGGGGAAAATGGATCTTTATAATTATGTTATTGAAAAACTGTTCTCTCCCATCGTATTTAAGGTGATTTTTATTATGATGTTGAGATGAGTTTCTTAAAGAAGAAACTCACATTTTATTGTGTGGAGCCTTGGGCCAGTTTGATAGCCTATTTGAAGAAGAAGGATGCTTATGGGACCCTATAAAAGCTGATGACCCCACTCACATGTGTTTAATGAAATAAGGAGGAGCCTTGGTTATGTTATCAATAACCTTCAGCTCCATCTGCGCCCTGGCCTGACTCCAGCTGGGACCCTGGAGGCTCTGAGGAAGTCGGGGGAGAAGGAATATGAAAGGAGGGAATTGTGGGCCCTTTAAGCCCTACCCCACACAAAGAAGGGGGAACCTAAGGAAAGATTAGCTGCTAGACTTCATTGTAGGACCTTGGGCAGATCACTTCCTTTTTCCAGGCTGTGGTTTCTTGCTCTATAAAAGGTGAGATTTGGAATAGGTTTCTAAGGTTTTTCCTCTCTATGCCTTTCTATGGCACAGAAATAACTCTTTGCCCTAACTCCGGGGGCATGGGTGTCTATCTGTGGAGAATCAAACAAGGTGGGGACATGGATTGACCTATATTACAGTGGAAGAAAATGCAATGGGGGGTGGGGGGACACTAGCAAGAATGTCCTCACCATCAGGGACACCTCAAAGGCAGAACTGGGGAAAAGTAATGAGATATTTACTTCTGGGGACTCCTCCAAGGGAGAGTACATTGTCTCCTGGAGGGTATTTAAAGAGTGGGGCTGAGTTGACCATATGATCTCTTGAAGTCTTTTCCTGGTGTGCAATGATTTTCGTTTTGGGCTAAGCACTTTTAGACGTATTATTTCAGTTGATCCTCACAACAACCCTGGGAGGTAGATGATACTATTATCCCCATTTTACAGTTGAGGAAACTGAGGCAGACAGAGGTTAAGTGACCTTGCCCCAATATGTCATGAAGCTTCTGTCTGAGGTCAGATTTGAGCTCAGGTCTTGGTGACTCCAGGCCCAGAATTATATTCAATGGGCTACCTAACTCTCTAATTCAATAAGGATTTATTATGGGACTACTGACACTGGAGAGAAAGATAAAAACAAAACTACCCTTGAGTTTACACTCTATTGGGGAAAGTACAATATACACAAAGGGGAAGGGGAAAAGAATAAATATTTGTATAACACTTACTATGTGTCAAGCATTATGCTTTGGTTTCTTTTTAAACAAACATTTCATTTGATCCTTACTACAACCTTGGGAGGTAGGTGCTATTATTATCCCTATTTCACAGGTGAGAAAACTGAGACAAACAAAGGATAAGGGACTTTGTCCAGGATTACACAGCCAGGAAGTGTGTGAGGCTGGATTTGAACACAGGTTTTCCTGCCTCTACTCCCTATGCCACCAACTGCCTCTATACAAAGTATAAATGAATGCAAAGTGATTTGGGGTGAGGGGCACTAGAAAATGGGGGATCAGGACAGACCTTGAAGGTGGTGTGGGTAAGCTAAGTTTTGCAGGGAGCAAGGGATTCTCAGAGTCAGAGGTGAAGAGAAAGTGTATTACAGGTATGGGGGACAGTCTATGCAAAATCAGGAAATTGCATGTATAGGGAATAGCAAGTACTTCCTTGTGTTTGGAATGTAAAGGGGAATAATGTGAAATCAATTTAGAAAGTTAATTTTGAGCCAGATTGTGAAGAGCTTTATGCAAAAAAGGAGTTGAATTTGCATTTTATTTTAATAGCAACTAACATTTCTATAGCACTTACTCTGTGCCAGGCACTGTGTTAAGTGCTTTACAAAGATTTTCTCATTTGATTTTCACCTCAACTCTGGGAGATGGGTTCAATTATTATCCCCACTTTACAGATGAGGAAACTGAGGGCTTATTGAAGTCTCTTCTAGAGAAGAGTGATGTGGTTAGATCTGTGCTTTAGAAATATCATTATAATAGCTTTAGAAAGGATTAGAAAGAGAAGGCACTGACAGCAAGGAAATCAATTAGGAAAAGGTGGTGGATCCCTAAATCCTGATAGATAAGCAGTTGCAAGGGCTGAGGGATGATGATCCAATGAGTTGGTATCTTAAACCACAGTTTGGATAAAATCAATTGTTAGAGTATCATATAGAGGAGTATCACATGGCCTTGGGATGGAGATTTGGCAGGTTAACTAGGAGCTGGTCCAATTTCCAAACTGTCATATCAGCTTATCTGTAGGTGCCCTTGTATGTCTTCTCCCAAAAGGGCCAACAAGTCCTTTAGGGCAGAGAAGTAGACAGTACTGACTTCTCTGAAGGGTCCAGCCTGGATGTACCATCATCTTTAATTATCTTTAGCTCAAGTGTTCTGGGGCAGAGGTGTGTGTGTGTGTGTGTGTGTGTGTGTGTGTGTGTGTGTGTGTGTTTAGGAGATATGGGTAGAACCAGAGTGATAACTATAGCTTGCTCTTCTCCTTTGCAGGTCTTGTCTTCCTGTGATGCTCTGCATGTGGGAGGTGTGTGCATGGCCATGGGCACGTGATGGCTGGTGTGTTTGTCCCAACTGAGTGATGGCCATCCGGCTGGCTGCCTCTCTGTGTGAGGGTAGAGCCGCTCCCCGCTAATGTCACTCATTATTCTTTATGACATAAATAGTGTTACTGTTCTGATATATTAGAGGATAATGAGCCATTATGATCTAAGTGCTAGTTAGTGAGACACATTGTTTGCTAGTAACCTGTTTTTTGATGAGTAAGTTGATGAACTCTATGACTGTTGGTAGGAATGGGGGTGATTGTCCGGAAGCTCCAGGGACAGAGGTCTTGAGCAGGGCACCTAGCACTATGGTATCTGTGGAAGGGATATTGGATTAGGAATCCAAAGACCCAAGCTCTGCTATTTCCCTTACTACCTGCATGACCCTGGGAAAGTCACTTAACTTCTGTTTGACTAATTTTCCTCCTCTGTGAAATGAGGGATGAGAATATTGGATTTCAGACTAGACATTCATTTTACCAATTGAATTTAACGAAAGGGTCTTAACTTGGTGGTCCTTGGACTTAATTCAGTAGGTCCATGCAAATGGATGTGAAAAAATACATTTTTATTTCAATGTACTTGGTTTCTTTTGTGACCCTATGCATTTTATTTTATGGATTTAAAGGCATTATTATGAAAAGAGGTCCAAAGATTTCAGTAGACTACCATGAGTTTATGACATTAAAGAAAGGTTAAGAACACCCGGTTACATGGTTTCTGAGGTTCTATTCAGCTCTGACACTCTAGTATTCTATGACTGTTGTGTCACCTTGAACAAGCCTTTTCTTCTTTATAGCAGATGATATCAAAGGTCTCTTTGAGCTCCAGTTCCTGATAGCTCATTTCTACTTTTAAGACCCTACTTGGGGCAGCTAGGTGGCTCAGTGGATAGAGCACCGGCCCTGGATTCAGGAGTACCTGAGTTCAAATCCGGCCTCAGATAATTGATACTTACTAGCTGTGTGACCCTGGGCAAGTCATTTAACCCCAATTGCCTCACCAAAAAAACCAAAACCAAAACCAAAACAAAGACCCTACTTCAAGTTCAGGGAAAAGTAAGCCCCAAATCCTAGAAAAGACTTCAGAAGAGAAACACTGGGTAATACACTTGAGGTTTCTTTCTAAGCTACTTGGATACCTATTAAGAAATAGCCTGGTAGAAGGGAACCTAAGCCACAGTATTTTTAATGACAAAAGAAAAGAAAAGAAAAAAAGAAGAGGAACAAATCAGCAAAACCTATCAATCCATTTAAAAAAATGAAAATATTTTCAGTGTACCACACCTGGGGATCTCCCACTTCTGCAAGGGGGTAGAGACATTTTCTCACATTTCTTCTTTGGTACCATACTTATTTTCATTTTTTAAACATTCACTTTGGATTATTTTGTGGTGGCTCTTTCCATTTACATTGTTGTAGTCATTTTGTATATTGTTTTCTTAGCTCTGCTTATTTCATTCTTCATTGGTCCATATAAGTTGTTCCATGCTTCTTCATGTTCATCTTGTCCTTTTGTTTGCATTACAGGAATGTTTTATTACATCTCTGTGCCATGGTTTGTTTTGCCATTCCCCAATAGAAGGGCATCTACTTTGTTTTCAATTCTTTGCTACCTCAAAAAAGTGCTGCTATAATTATTTTGGCATATGTAGGAGCTTTTTTCTTCTCAATGGTCTCCTTGGGGTATGAGCCTAGTAATGGAATCTCTGGGCTGAAGGGGATGGACATTTTAGTCACTTTATTTGCATATTTCCAAATTGCTTTCCAAAATAGTTGTGCTGATTCATAGCTCCACCAAAAATGCACTAGTGTGCCTATCTTTTCTTAGTACCTTCCCTCTGAGAATATCTCTAATTTATCCTGTATATGTTTTGTTTGTATGCAGTTGTTTGCATTTTTTCTCCCTCATTAAACTATGCACTCCTCAAAAGTTGGGGATTTTTTTTCATCTTTCTTTGGATTCCTAGCGCTTAGCACAGTGTCCGGCACATAGGTGGTGCAGTGGATAGAATGGTGGGCCTGGAGTCAGGAAGACCTGAGTTCAAATCTGGCCTCAGGAAAAAAAAAGAAAAACAAAACAAACAAAAAAAGCCCCTGAATCTGGCCTCAGATACTTACCAGCTGTGTGACTCTGGGCAAAGTCGCTTAACTCTGTTTGCCTCTGTTTCTTCATCTCTAAAGTGAGCTGGGAAAGGAAATGGCAAAAAAGATACTGATGTTTGCCAAGAAATAGGTCATGATTGAAATGACCGAATAACAATAACAAGAAGAAATGCTTGTTGACTGATTTGCCTATCTTATCACAATCTTTCCACCAGTGACTATTCCCCTCTTTTGTTATCTTTGCTAGTTTGTAAGTGTGGGGTGACATCTCAGAGGTGTTTAGCTTTTTCACTTCTCTTATCAGTGATTTGGAACATTCCTTCATTTTTGATTGTTAATAGGTTGCAATTCTTCTTTTGAAGACCACTTATCTATTTATTTGGTAATGGCTTTTGGTCTTCATCACACACACATGTATTCTTTCTCTCCATATACATACATACATATGTATATATACACATACATATATATGTGTGTATGTATATTATATATATACACACATATGCCTATGTATGTACATCCATGTGTTACTGTTAGTTATGGATATATCTTGGATACAAAACATTTATTTGAACAATCTGATATAAGGTTTCAATATGCATTTGGGGGGATTGATATTTATAATATCTCTTTTGACTCAAGCCCCCTTCCAACTTCCTGGGAACTTCTGAAAGTCAACTAAACTTAGTTCTTTAATAATAGACTAGGCAGGAAATACATAACAACTTACTAAAGTATTTAATTGGGACAATATCATAAGGTAAAGCAATAGAAAACATGTCTCAAAGCCCTTTCTGAAATGGTGGAAACTCATCCCTGATTTTTACCATTGTAGCCAGCTTCTATAAGACTTGTACCTGTCAGATGGGGTAAAGGAAACATGCCTTAGATGCTGATATGGATTAACCAAAGTTTGGCCAGCTTTGTCTACATAGTGCTTGGATCTACCCTTGAAATTTCTATAGGCTTTACTCTATCTCTCCAGTCTATAAACTGACTCTCAACTCCTTTAGCTCTTAGGGACATAGGTTATTGGATGCTGCCTTTTTGGGGTGGAGCCAAGATGGCGAGGAAAGGCAGTGAGCTCCTGAACTCATGACACAATCGATCCAAAAAAAATCCAAATAATGCCATAGGACAATTCCTGGAGTATCAAAATCCATAAAAGAATGTTCTGAGATAATTTTCCAACCAAGGACGAGTTGGAAGGTCAGAAGGAAAGAGTTGCTGTGCTGAAAGAGGAGTGGAGTCCAACCCCACAGTCAGCTTGCCACAGATCCAGTCCCAGGAAGGCCTCGCTGGAGAAGGAGACCTCCAGAGCCTCTGAATCAGCTGAAGCACCAGTGTCATCTGGAACTAAGATCACAGTCTGGTGAGAGGGCTGAGCCCTGGGCAGGGGGGAGACTACAGGAGTCTATGGTGGTGCTGAGGCAGAACTTGGGTTTTTCACTCCTGCTGGGAACCAGGAGGTAGGTTTGAGTAGCAGTGGCCCAGGTGGGAGAGGGGCACAGGCTCCTTGGAGCGGACAACCACAACACACAAAGCTGGTTGATTAGCAAGTTGGTCTGGGGCCATCTACGGACCAGGGAACAAGCCAGGCGAGTGAAGAACCTGATCCTCCTTAAATCATACCACCTGGGACTTCTGAAGCTTGGGATACTGCAGCCTGGAAACAGTGCCCCACTTTAAGGAGGTAAAAGTCAAATAAAAGAAAGCCAATATGAGCAGACAGAAAAAGGGGAGGACCATAGAAAGTTTCTTCAGTGACAAGGAAGATCGAGGTGCACCCTTGGAAGAAGATGTCAGCATCAGGGCCCCTATGTCTAAAGCTTCCAAGAAAAATATTAATTGGTCTCAGGTCACAGAGACACTAAAAGAGGACTTTGAAGATAAAGCTAGAGAAATAGAGGAAAAATGGAAAGA
Source organism: Dromiciops gliroides (assembly GCF_019393635.1). NCBI lineage: Eukaryota > Metazoa > Chordata > Mammalia > Microbiotheria > Microbiotheriidae > Dromiciops > Dromiciops gliroides. Next base: position 422,620,908 of record NC_057862.1, on the reverse strand, counting down.
GAAATGAGGGTGATGCAGGAAAGACATGAGAAAAAAATCAACAGCTTGAAAAGCCAAATTGGCCAAATGGAAAAGGAGGTACAAAAGCTCTCTGATGAAAATAATTGCCTAAAAATTAGGATTGAACAAATGGAAGCTAGTGACTTTATGAGAAACCAAGACACAACAAAGCAAATCCAAATTAATAATAATAAAAAGAGAGCAATGTGAAATATCTTCTTGGAAAAACTGCTGACCTGGAAAATAGGTCCAGGAGAGATAATTTGAAAATTATTGGTCTACCTGAAAACCATGATCAAGGAAAGAGCTTAGACATCATCTTCCAAGAGACTGTCAGGGAAAAGTGCCCTGATATTCTAGAAGCAGAAGGTAAAATAGAAATTGAAAGAATCCACCGATCACCTCCAGAAAGAGATCCCAAAAGGAAAATCCCCAGGAATGTTATAGCCATATTCCAGAACTCCCACCTACACACACAATTGGGTGGAATAATCTATTTAATCTGGGCAGTAAATGAGCCTAACACTCATCAGAATTGGCTCAAAAACCTTACTCTCATCAGAATTGGCTCAAGGAGGGAATAATATACATACTCAATTGGGTAGAGTAATCTCCCTAACCCTGCAGGAAAATAGGAAGCAGAAGGGGATAAAGAGAGAGGGGCAAAAGAAGGAAGGGAAGATTGGGGGAGAGGGCAGACAGAAGCAAATCCCTTTTGAAGAAGGATAAGGTGAAAGAAGATAGATAATAGAGTAAATGTCATGGGGAAGGGAATAGGATGGAGGTAAACAGTTAACAATAGTAATCATGAAAAAGAGAAAAGGGGGAAAATTGTACAAAAAATATTTATAGCAGCTCTTTGTGGTGGCTAAGAATTGGGAATCAAGTGCATGTCCATCAATTGGGGAATGACTGAAGAAGCTGTGGTATATGATTGTAGTGGAATGGTATTGTGTTATAGGAAATGACAAAAAGGATGATCCCAGAAAAAACCTGGAAAGACTTATATGTACTGATATATAGTGAAGTGAGCAGAACTGGGAGGACATTGTGCATAGTGACAGCAGTATTGTTCAATGATCAATTGTGAATGACTTAACTACTCTCAGTAATACAATGATTCAAGACGATCCCAAGGAACTAATGATGAAGCATACTATCCACTCCCACAGAAAGAACTGATAAAAAGAGCACTTGTGGATTGTACATATATATACTATATCAGATTGGTTCCTGTCTTGTGGAGGGGGGAGGAAATGGAGGGAGGAAGAAAAATTTGGAACTCTAAATCTTATGAAAATGAATGTTGAAAACTACCCTTACACGTAACTGGAAAAATAAAATAAATGTTTGTTGCATGGGAAAAAAAGAAATTTCTTTCTTTTTCTTCTTTTTTTGGCCTTTAGTTCTTAGGGACATGAGTTATTGGATGCTGCTTTTGAAGTCTTAGATACACCTTTCAAAGATCCCATCCACTGACTTTTCTTCTGTTCTCCAGAGAGCTCCTTCCACTATCACCCTATAATGCAGTCACCCAGTACTGTAAGCTCACAGTCTCATGGGAAATGGAGTCCTGGGATCTTTTCCCAATAATAACTCAATAATTCTCTGTGTTAAAGAAATTCTATGAAATGTACTCTGTTCCTTAATTCCATAGTTCTATAGGAAATTCCCATTGGAATGTGTCTACTACATTTTATGGTCAGTTGAAAAATGAGCTGTCCTGGCAAATTACACCTGGTTCATGTAGCTGTGAATATACATCATATAGTATCCATTAATTTACATAAAACATCATCAGAGTCGATTATTCCAGATACATATGCCACATGCAGGTACATAGTTCCTAACATCCAATTAAAGTTGCATTTAGTAGAACACTTAAGTTACAGAGAGAAAGATAATATCTTACATCATATGGCAAAGTTCTTTAAACAACAACAAATATTTAGGTCATGTGTATAACATGTCATATTTACATAATACATAGAGATCACAAAACATACAATATCATATTTGAGGGCTTCTTACGAAAAATACCTTATATGTGCTACTTTTGTGGGTGATCCCTGAATATATACATAACATCTTCACCCATTGCTCCAGGAGCATTGCTAATTACTAGCCAGATAGTCCTGGTGACCTACTGTCACATCTTCATTCCTGGAATCTCCATGATGCTGGGTAATCCCAAGGCTCATTGGCTTTCTGTCCTAATTTTGAGCCTATTGGCTCAGATGGCTCAGGCTCAATAGTATTGATGATTCCATTGAGTCAGCCTCTGTAGGTGATGTTCTTCCACAAGTAGAAAATTAAGTATGAAAGGAATAAGTAGACTCTCAACCCTCCTCTTCTGTCTGGCACAAGGTTCTCCTCAGGCTTGTCAGGAACTTCCTAGAACCCCAAGGGGATACCAATATGAAGTTTTTTTATTTATTCCTTTAGGGGCCATCATCTGACTCTAATGGTCCATATGCAAATAGTGGTTTGGCTCATCTTAAAGCTCATTTCCATGACTCTTCCCCCCCCCTTTTTTTGTGCAGCAATGACAGTTAAGTGATTTGCCCAGGGCCACACAGATGGTGTCAAGTGTCTGAGGCCAGTGCTTTATCCACTGTACCACCTAGCTTCCCTCTCCATGACTCTCAATGAATCCTGTGTGTCTCTTCTTTGGAGATTCCAACTAACTCCTCCATGGGCATTATGTGGTTGTAATATAGCAACATTTTCAGGGATTTCACCATTCCCCAGGGCTGTTTTGTGCAGAGATTGATCATCCAATCTTTTTTTTTTTTTGTGGGGCAATGGGGGTTAAGTGACTTGCCCAGGGTCATATAGCTAGTAAGTGTCTGAGGCCGGATTTGAACTCAGGTACTCCTGAATCCAGGGCCGGTGCTTTATCCACTGCGCCACCTAGCCACCCCCGATCATCCAATCTTATTATGTGGTGACTCTCTACCAATCTGATACTTTGTGTTTTTCCTCAATACCAATATTTTTAAGGAGGGTTCTATCATCTTTTTGGAGCTCATGACAGTGAACTTGAGCATTATATCATTGCTTATCCCAATCATGGATCTTCTGACTTGAAGTTGTAGAGAAATGGTAGGTCCTCTTCACCTGAATTCTCCTTGGTTGGGTGACATACTGGCTATGAGTCTTCACAGCTTCATTTTACTGGTACTCAAAAGCATAGCTCAATAGGGAGCCCTGGATTTTTGTCCAAATGTCAAGGAGTTACTCTCCTTGATAGCCTGTGGTATCACATGCATGCATGAGAAAGGTGTCATATTGAGGCTACTGAATCTTATTTATTTGCCTCAAAGTCTCTGGTACGTATAGGAATTTGAAAAAATGCACTCTTGGTATTTGTCCAATTTTGTCAAATAAGTTATTTTGTTTTCTATGTGGTTTCATTCAAGGGTTATACTGCCATCCAAACTCAGCATTTGTCATTCATTTCCTAATTTAATGTTGCTATTTTCCTCTCCCTCAAGTTTCTACTCCACTATGAGATCCAAGTGGAGGAACAAACAAATGTGAAGGCTAAACACAAGAGAATAAATATGAGATAGAGGTCCAGGTAACCTGTTTGTGTTGATCACAAAGGACATAGGAGCAGAGAATGGAGCCCAGAATCCTCATAATCCCTTCAGGAGATACTATCCTGTGGAGGACTGTCCTAGTTTTCCCATAAGATCCAGAATGCTTATCTCTCTCATATAGAGGATTATTTCCAACATTTGAGTCTTTCCTGAGAAAGGACATTTTTTCTTTTAATTCAAGGTATTCCTGCCTGAAATCACTTCACTTAGCTGTGTGCCATGAACCATCTAGTTGTTCTGTATCACTTGTCAGGGATTCCTATTCAGGCATGGATTAATGATGTCTTGGTGTCCTTCCAACTCAGTTTCTGTGATTTTTTTACCCTTCAGTTACACTATCCTATTTTATAGGACTCATTACTGCTCCAACTTTATGTTCTAAAGCATCATCTATTGCTAGCATTTATATGTTCTGTGTCCTAATGTTCTATCTATGTTATAAGGTACTTTTCAGCTCTAACATTTGATGTTATCGCATTCTCTATTCCACGGTTGCTTCTTTCTTTATAATTTTCATGATCATATACTTTCTTTTTCTTTTTTGGGGGGGGTGGGGCAATGAGGGTTAAGTGACTTGCCCAAGGTCACACAGATAGTAAATGTCAAGTATCTGAGGCCGGATTTGGACTCAGGTACTCCTGAATGCAGGGCCAGTGCTTTATCCATTGCGCCATCTAGCTGCATTCTCATATACTTTCCATACTTCCCCATACAAGGAGTTGAGTCACATTGTATCTCTCTCCTCCAATAAGGGCCACCCCCATCATTGCAGAGTTATTCATTTATTATCCTATATTACAACTCCAAGAACTAGCACTAACAGAATGTAACAGGCCTTCCAGGCATTGCCCTTGTTCCCTCCAAGGTATAAGGATATAGGAATCCTACAACTCATTGCCATTCCTGTTTAGGTCAGCTTCATGTATTTTGCTCGACATTTATCGTTCTCAGGCCTTACTTTGCATGGTTCACTTTTATTTGTTTTAGTTTACTGCCCTTCCTGATAGGAGGGTATTCTAGCTATTGCTAAGAGAGAAGGATGGGGTGGGCTTGGATGGTTCTAGCTGCCATTGTCCTTATTTCAGTATCATCAGGGAGCAGATATGTTTCCAGTTGTGTCTTCAATTGGATCCTATATCTGCCTTCTATCACTAGCTTTGGTACACTGTGGATTCTGCTCCATACCATGATAGAATGCAAGAGTGGGAGGGACCTTAGAGATCATCCAGTTCAACTTCCTTATTTTATAGAAGAAACTAGTGCCCAGAGGAGGTCAAGTGATTTACCTAAGGTCACACAGCTAGAAAGTGGCATGCTAAGGGCTCAAATCCAGGTCTTTTGATTTCTAGTCCACTGCTATCCCTTCTGTTCCCTCCTCCAAGTGATAGACTTTAGGGCTTCAGACTAAGACACCTCCCCAAAAGGAATACATGCATTAATGAAGGATAAAGAGAATTAGGGAAGGAAAGAAATAATTTAGGATTGCTAGGGATCAAGAGGAATTTGCTTTTCCATTCCAAAATTCAGAGAGCTCATATAAGGGATCTAATCTTGGGAACCAGATGAATTCCTTTTGGAATTAATGGGAAGGAGGATGAATCAAGAGAAGCTCCACTTAGACTCCTAACATCCCAGGACTGTTGTGAGGAAAACACTTTAAACCTTGAAATATTCCAGAAGTGAGTATGATGATAAAAATTATGACTAGACTGGGAGGCGGTGTCAGAGGTAGCTATTAAAAAACAGATTTCTTGGGAAGGCCTAGAAGAGATAAGATTGGGATTAAGAAGTAGAATAGTGGGCAGCTAGGTGGCGCAGTGGATAAAGCCCTGGCCCTGGATTCAGGAGTACCTGAGTTCAAATCTGGCCTCAGACACTTGACACTTACTAGCTGTGTGACCTTGGGCAAGTCACTTAACCCCCATTGCCCTGCAAAAAAAAAGAAGAAGTAGAATGGGAGAGAAGTAAGTCTTAAGACCTCAAGTAGTGGCAGGAAAGTTAAAATCTGTCTTGTCATCCCATGAGCAGTTGTATTAAAGGTATTGGATTATTTTTGGAGTTACTGGATGGTTATAGGAAGGGAAGGTGTTGGATTTCTAATGTCGCTGACATATTTGACATCCTACATAATGTATCACATAAGGTTTTAGAATGATTATATAGAATTAGGTCAGGGCTCCCCCGCCCCCCCATTCTATTGGGTTGGTTCATAGTAGGATAAAAAAATTCACTTAGAACTGCAAGGAAGCTTGGAGATAATTTAATTCAACACTCCTTCATTTTACATATGATCACATGAAGGTCTGTAATGGTTAAGTGACTTACCCAAGATTAGACAGATTGGAAATGGTAGCTCCAGGATGTCAAGTCCTATGACTGTAGCTTCAGTTTCCCTTGTTCAGTTCTATCCTCTATTAAACTGATGGCCCCGATGCCATGAGCAGGATAAATGTCTCTAGAAGCTTTGCTTCAAGTTCCTGGTTCCTGTTGTCACTCCTCAGGAAGAGTTATCTGCTTGTCAGCTGCTTGGTGTTAGCATTGTTGTGAGGGAAGTGATCAGCACCATGGCCAGCGGAAGTGGTGAAGCTGCACTAGGAAGGTTGATTGACCTGAGACTACTTCCTGAAGCAGCAGATAACAGCAGAGTCCCAGAGGACAGTACCCATACACGATTGCAGTGGTAGCATTACTGAAGATATTTAAAAAAGAAGGGCTACAGAGAGATTTAATTAGGTGGGCCAACTTTTGTGCCTTTAGGTAGCTTCTGTTGCTCATAGTGTAAGAGTGAGGTCCAAATGAATCTCTGGGAGAATGGAAAGGATTCTGTTCCACTTTAAAAAAAAGAAGAATACCTAATGTAGGCTCACCTCAGAGTCTCTTCCTTGTCTCTTCATTAACATGAATGGAAACTTCCAGTAAAGAGTAGGTATCTGTATGTTTCTCTCCTTAACTAGGGGTCCAGTGTTTTGTGGAAATTCTTGGTCCCATCTCTGCCGTGGCAAAGGGTCAGCATTCTGGTTAAGTCTTACTGTGAAGAAGGCCTTAACAGAGAACTTAAACTACATTTCTGAAGTGTTTTGAGAACCCATATTTAATACATGGCTTAAGCAAAACAGGTGAATTGACTATAAACAGGTTGTATTGTGCTTTCATTACTGACATGCAGAGGCAGCATGTAGCTGGGAGATTTAAAGAAGAGGAAGAATATGAGCTAGTCCTTGAAGATAATTTGACTGGAAGCAACTATGAAGTATTTTTGATTTCCAGAGACAGATTCAGAACCAGAGAAGCTTTGGGTACTTGGAAAGAACATTTATCTATGGATCATTTGGGGTTAAGTCAACAAGCATTTGTTTTTGGTGGGGCAATGAGGGTTAAGTGACTTGCCCAGGGTCACAGAGCTAGTAAGTGTCAAGTGTCTGAGGTCAGATTTGAACTCAGGTCCTCCTGAATCCAGGGCTGGTGCTCTATCCACTGTGCTACCTAGCTGCCCCCTTCAACAAGCACTTAAGTATTTATTACTTACTAAATACTTACCATGTCCTAAGCAATATACTAAGCATTGTGAATTCAAAGAAAGGCAAAAACACAGTACCTCCACTCAATGAGCTCTCAGATCAAGTCAGAGAGAACTTGCAAATAACTATGTACACATGATCTATATACAGAATACATGAAAGGTAACCCTAGCAGTTGGGTTGGGGGAAGACTGGGAAAGACCTTTTGCCAGATGTGGTATCTGAGCTATCTTTTTTATGGGTATTTTTTATTTAATTTAATATTTTGGTTACATTTTAAATTCCAAACTGTCTCCCTCCCTCCTTTCCTACTTTGTACTAGAAAAGGTCACCATTTGACACAGATATATAAATATATGTAAAACCATACTATTCGTCCTTCTATTTACCAGCTTTTCCTCAGGACATGGATAAGCATCTTTCTTTATACATCCTCTATAGTTTATTTGAGTATTTATAATAATCAGAATAACTTGGTCATTGACAGTTGTACTTCATACAATATTGCTGTTACAGTTTATAACATTTTCTTGGTTCTGCTCATTTCACTCTTCATTATTTCATACAAATCTTTCCATGCTTTTCTAAAATTAATCAACTCATCACTTCTTATAGTATAGTAGTATTCCACCACAATCATATACCATAAATTGTTTAGCCATTCTCTAATTTATGGGCATCCTCATATGAGCTATTTTTTTAAAAACAATTTTATTTATTTATTTATTTTTGGCAGGGCAATGAGGGTTAAGTGACTTGCCCAAGGTCACACAGCTAGTGTCAAATGTCTGAGACCAGATTTGAACTCAGGTCCTCCTGAATTCAGGGCCGGTGCTTTATCCACTGTGCCACCTAGCTGCCCCCTCATATGAGCTATCTTGAAGGAGGCTAGGGAACCCAGGAGCTGAAGATGAGGAGGTATAATATTCCATACATGAAGATCAGATAGTGAAAAAACATGGAGTCAGAAATTGGAGTGTCCTCTTCAAGGAATAGCAGGGATGCCAGTGTAGCTGAATTGTAGAGTACATGGAGGGGAATAAAGTCTAAGAATCCTGGAAAAGAAGAAAAGGTCCAGGTTGTGAAGGGCTTTAAATCCTAAACAGAGAAATTCCTATTTGATCAGTGAGTTAATAGTGACTCACTGGAGCTTATTGAGTAGAGTTGGGTTGGCTATTGTACTGGTCCAAGAAGCCCTGGAAAACCACCTTGAGGTGTGCATGGTTCAGTATGTCTTTATTAGTATGCTGCCCACAGGAAGATGGCCAGGATAGTCATTTGTGTGTCTATTTTCTCTCCTCTGGACACCTTGTAATGCTGATCTTCACACACATCTACGAAGCTCAGAATATGGGCCAGGTGCTGTCCATGGTGCTCTGGGGAATGCAAAGATAAAAACTAAGTGGTCTCTGTTCTCAAAGAGCTTACATTCTACTGGGGCAATGTGTCATGCAACAAGGAAGTGAATATAAAATACATCTAACGTCCTCATGGGGTTGGGATCGCAGGAGCTGAGGGTCAGTCTTCCAGTACAGCTGAGTTTATGATGATAGTCTCATTTCCTCAGTTGTTCTTCCGACAAAGCAATTGTTAGAGATTCTGCCCCATCAAACTTAGTGTATTTGGGGCCCCCAGATGTAACAGTGCCCACTACCACCATCAGTAAATAGTGACCTCAGGTGTACAACTACATGTGATTGTGCCACATGGGAACCTGGGACCCAAACTATTTATAGTTAAGGCCAATAACAGCATCCAGCACATTCCTTCCTGAAATCATCCTTTGCTTGGTGGAAAATTTTTTTCATGGCCAAAGAGGGGTCTGAGTTGAGAGGGGACAGGTCAGAACCATAGCCCTCTCTTCTTCCCTACATTTGAACCTGGTCCCTACATACTATAAACATAGGAGAAGGGACAACAGATGATTGAGAATCCGTAGAACAGAGCAGGGTGTAAGAATAGCTAGGCAGCACAATGGATAGAGAGTGCTGGGCCTGGAGTCAGGAAAACTTGAGTTCAAATTCTACCTCTCTGACACTATCTATGTGTCTCTGGGCAAGTCACTTAACCCCGTTTGTCTTAGTTCCTCATCTGTAAAATGAGCTGGATAAAGTAAAGACAAACCACTCCAGTATCTCTGCCAAGAAAACCCCCAATGGGGTCACAAAGAGTCAGACATGACTGTAAGGACTGAACAACAACAACAGCAAAAAGCGGGGTTAGGATGACACTGGGACCATCTGAAATATTCATGAGAGAACTGTTGTCTCTTTTCTCCCTCCTCATCTTGTTACCTTCCTTCAACCCCTTGATCTCTATCTACTCCTTCTCTTCTCACTCCTCTCCCAAGTCCCTGATACCTTTCTCCCATCTCTTTTGCTTTCTCCTTTGTTCTCTGGGTTCTATCCTTTCCTCTTTTCCATCCTCTTGATTTTGCATTTCCCTCTCTCCTTTCTCTTTTCTCTTTTCTCCCCTCCATAATTATTCTCATAATAATGACCTGAATTCCTATGGTGGTTTCAGGTTTACAAATACTTTCCACATAACAGCACTGCAAAGTTAATCATTCAGATTTTATCACCCCCATTTTTCAGATGAAGAAACTGAGGCTCAGAGACTAGAAGGAACCTACCCTGGGTCACACAGAAAATTAATCGGCACACCTGGGACTAGAATAAACATCACTCTGTTCACCTTACTTAAAATCTTAACTGCTGTTGGTTGGGCTGATTTTATGGATGGGGCACATTCCTCAGAGTGAGAAGATCTGAGTATGAATCAGTCATCCCTGCTCTGCTTCCTAAGGTTGTCTAACTGTGGGCAAGTTGCTTCATTTCTCTTGGCCTGAGTTTCCTCTGTTGTAAAATGAGAACTCTTGAAGGCTCCATCTGGCTCTGATTTTTCATGTTCTATGACTGCATGGTTCTGAGAGACAAAGAAAACACTGACCTAGTCACTGGCTGTGTGGAGCTTTTAGGCTAAGACATATGTTGGGGACCCAAGAAAACTAAAATGCCAGAATGTGAGAGCTGGAAGGGGCCTTAGAGAATATGTAGTCTAACCCCCTAACTTTACAGATGGGAAAACCAGAATTCCAGGTCCCACAGGAAGGAAACAAACATTTAGAAAGCACCTATTATGTGTCAGGGATTGTGTTAAGTGCTTTACAAATATTATCTCATTTGATAGTTTCAACAATTCTGGGAGGTATTATTATTATTCCCATTTTACAATTAAAGAAACTGAGGCAGACAGAAAGTAAAGTGGTTTACCAGGAGTCATATAGCCAGTGAGTAACTGAGGTTAGATTTAATCTCAGGTATTCCTGACTTCATGCCTATTGGTCTAACCACTGTAACTCCCAGCTGAGTATTATCCTAGCTAGTGAGAAATAAATCTTCTGATTCTAGGACCAGGGTAGTTTCCACTATACCACCCTAGAAAGTCAGATCGTCCAAGGCTTGCCCTGTCCTTGGCTCCTGGGAACTCAGACACTTGGCCTCACCAAAGAGCCTACTTGAAGAGAGCTCAAATTAAAGGTAAGTAATTCCCCCTTTTCCTACCTTGAAATTCCTATTGATTTCCGACCTAAATAGAAATTTCCATTGATTTCTTGTCCCTTCAGATTAGTTTCCTCACCATGTGGCCTTTTGCGTGTAATATTCCCTCACTTTATGGGGTTTCAGGTCGGATTTTGCATTCCCCAATAACTCTTCTCAAGGTGACACCAACCCTGCCAGACCCCAGGCCTACATGAGCAGTTTAGTGGGTACTGTGGAGAGAACACTGGACAGGGAATCAGGAAACACATTCACGATAAAGCTCTGCCACTTACTGGTTATTTGACTTCAGGCTAATCACTCCTCCTTTCTGGGCCTCAGTTTTTTCATCTATAAAATGGGGGTGATATTTTTTATATTCCTGCCTCCCAGGATCAAATTTTAAACTACTATAGAAATGTGAGCTATTGTTATAATCATTAGTACTATCCCTTGGGCATGGCTAACTTTCTTGTATCAGCCTCTGGTGGATTAGGAATGGTAAGGAATTTACAGAGTGAGGTTAAGGGGAGCACTATTCATGAAGATAGAGAAAAAGGCAGAGCAGAGTCCTTCAAGTAGGGTGTGGGGTCAGAGAGAGCATTGCTGGCTCCCTCCCTCTCTATCCTGGAATGTGTGTTGATGAGCATCTGGGTGTGGGAGGGTCTTGGTGCCTATTACAAGCCTACCCAGCAGCACGTAGTTCTCATCTATGTCTTGGTATTGTATTTTGTACATTCTTCTAGGGGCACATGATATCATCTTCTGCTCCTTGGAGGAAGAAGCTGCATTGTTTTTGCCTTCTATCACCAGTGCCTGGGACAGGTGTGTCTATTGATTGGCTGATTTCACTACGAAGTCTTTTATACATGATAACCAAACCATACTATGGTATCATGGGAGGCAATACAGTAACAGTGGGTGGATCCTGGATTTAGTCAGAGGACCTGGGTTCAGATCTCACCTCTGCTGCCTCCTACTCGTATGTCTTTGGGCACATGACTTCACTTCCCTTAATCTTACTTTCCTTATTTACATAATGAAGCAGATGAACAAAATGGCCTCCAGGATCCCTTCCAGCTCTAAATCCATGTTTCCATGGCCCAGTTTAAGTCCCTTCCCATTTCCGGGAAAACTCAACAGCATTTTCTTTTTTCGTGGCGGGGGGCGGGGAGTAGATTGGAGAAATACTGGGTCTCCCTATCTTGCTCAGGCTGGAAGTACAGCAGCCACTCATGGGTATGATCCCACTATTGATCAGCATGGGATTTTTTACTTAGTCTGTTTCTGACTTGGTTTGGTTTGTCCCTCCTTAAGAAGCCTGGTGCCTGACTCTCCACTCCTAGAGGCTCTTAGCTCTGGTCCTTATTAGTTATATGACCCTAGACAGGTCACATTTCCTGGGTCTCCATTTCTCCCTTTATGAAACAAAGATAACCTTTTACACAACCGACTTCACAACATTCTTATGAAGAAAACACTTTGTAAACTGTAAGGTCCTAAAGCTATGGTAGCTGTTGTGATCACAAAAGGTTGACCCCATCTGGATATAGGAATTTTTCATAATTCCTAGGTTGCAGGAATATTTGGTACCAAATAATTCTTTCCCCTCACTCCTTAAAGGGACATGTAATGTTATCCTGGCCAGGCCAGATTAGAGACTCAACACACATTGTGTGTGTGTGTGTATTATATAAGGGAAGAGCCCCCCCCCCCCACAAAAACTTAAATGCTATATAAAGGAGGCTTAATCAAAAAAGGAAATTTCTGAAGTCCAGATCAGGGGAGACCTGCTTGTCCTAAATTTGTCACATGCTTCCACCCAGAGCAGGGGTCCAAGAATGCATCAAGGGAAACCTTATGGGGGGATCAGAGCTTTTGCCTTGAATATATTCTGCTCCATGGCCTGGTCTCCTAGGAAAAGGGCCAGCTGGTTCTGGGGAAGGGTACATAGTTCTGGTGAGAGGGAAAGACATTGATAAGCTGAAGTATATCTGGAGGAGTGAGACTGGTATGAGAATCAAGGTGTCACCCATTTTAAACATCCCATGGGACAGGGAGGGAACATTAAATCATACTAATGTATGTGAGGCATAGTGGTAGAGTTGATAAAGCATTGACTCTTGGATCAAAGGACCTGGATTCAAATCCTACCTCTGATGCTTACTATCTATGTGGCCTTGGGTAGATAATTTAACCCTCCTGAGTCTTAATTATAGTGTAATATCTATCTAATGACCTGGGGATCACATAACAGATCTTCTGCCTAAAAGATGTCTGACCCTGGGAAAGTCATTTCCCAGTCTTCAAATATTTGGAGGACTTTTATGAAGAAGACAGATTAGACTTGTTTTACTTGTAACTAGAGGTAAGGCTCTCAGAATAATGAGGGTAAGCCGCAGAAAGAAGTAGTTTTTAGTCTAACATAATGAACTTTCTAATTATGAAGTATCTGAAAGTGAAATGGTCTGCTTCAAAAGATAGTGAGTTCCCTATCACTGGAGATATTCAAGTGGAGGCTGGATTACTACTTGTCAGGGATATTGTAGAAGGAAATCATGTTTTGGTTGGTGGTTGTAATAAATGACCTATTTTACAAATGGGGAAACTGAGGCTCATACCAGTGAAGTAACTTGCTCAAAATCCCATAGAAGCCAGGTTTTGAACACAGGTCTTTTGTCTTCACATGTAGTATTCTTTCTGTCACACAGTTAGTTCTTACCTCTTGTTTGCCCAACTTGATTCTTTCTCTCCTGTTTTTGGGAAGCCACAGCCAAGGTCCTATGTCTCTAGTCCAGATGTGGGACATATTCACTCATTCAATTGATAGTTATTAAACATCTATTATATTCAGGGTCTGTGATAAATAATGTCACACCACACACAAAGACAACACAATGAAACATATTCAGAGATACAGACAGGCATATTTACATTTGTGAATGAAGAGACACACAGGGACACATACAGAAACACCCAAAGGTAGAAACATGAGTATCCAAGATGTCACCAGCACAGGGCTAAATAAGTTTTGCCTGGGTTTCCAACGTTCAGTAGGGGATGTTTCCTTCCTGTGAAGAGCTGTCTCCCCAGCAGTTACAACACAGCCTTTGGCTCTTGTACTTCTACTGGTCTGAGTAGCAACTGCTATCCCTTCTCTTCCCTCACCCCCGGTTACCATTTTGTCTCAAGGGTCTACTCTCTACAACCTCTTCAGGGTCAAGGGTCAGACTTCCCTCTCTCATGGGGGAACCATTTCTGCTGCCAGTTCTTTCACCCTCACCTCTTTCTCTCTACTCTAACCTATCCTTCTTGCTAGGCTCATTTTTCTTATTTTTCCTTAAAAGTTCCCATCGTGTTTCTCCCCTGAAGTCCTCCTCATCCTGGGGTGGATTACTACTGAATCTCAGTAATGGACAGCACCCAAGACCAGTTGGTCCAACCATATCTTAACCATTCTCTCTATAGCATACATAGCTGATACATGAGCAATCAAATTTTGCTTAATGATCTTCAGTAAGGAAGAGCCCTTTGTCTCTGGAGACAAGTTGTTCCACACTGGGATAACCTTAACTGTTAGGATATTTCCCCTCAACTCAATATTTACTCTGCTTTTCAGGGTGGGTAATTCCTAGATGGGTGTTCCACAGTTTCATCATCTATAAAACAAGGAGAGGCAGTGTGATGTAGTAGACAGGTCACTGGCTTTGGAGTCAAGAAGATAGGTTCAATTCCCACTCGGGCACCAGTGCTGTAACCTTGGGTAAATCACTCGACCTCTTCTCAGTGCCTTATTTTCCTCATCTGTAAAATGAAAGGGTTGTTCTTGATGCATTCTAGGGTCCCTTCTGGTTTTCTAAGTCTATAACCTTATGGCTCAGTGGAGAGAACAATAGATTAGGGCTCAAATATTACATATGGCACTTAATACTTATATAACCTTGGGTCATTTCCCCAAACCCCCATCACCAACTGTTCTTACACCATTAAAAAAACCCTAGTTTCACTGTTAATGGACAGCCCCCACTCATGCACACAAAGAGAGGCTACTCTTCCACTTTCCTTTCTTCTTGCTCCCTCACCCTTTTCTCACTAATTACTGCATGGACTTGGGGAGGAAATCCATCCTGCAATGTCATACTCAGCATCATCACAAAGCAGTTGGTGATGCAGTGGATAAGAGTACTGGATCTGGAATCAGGAAGATCTGAGTTCAAATGTGACCCCAGACACTAGTTATGTGACTCTGGGCAAGTCATTTGACTTCTGTTTACCTCATTTTCCTCAGCTACAAAATGGGAGTATTAACAGCACCTACCTCACAAGAGTTGTTGTGAAGATCAAATGAAATGTTTGTAGGGTGTTTAGTACAGTGCCTGGCACAAAGAAGGTGCTATATCAATGTTTATTTTCTTCCCCTTCTCCCATCCCGGAGGAGCCCCTTGACTTTGGCTGGATTGTTCCATAGAGAGGATGGTGGTGGGGGCAGCTTAAGAAAGTCTAGAAGATCTCTATACCCTTGCTCTTAATTCAGGTCAAGACCACACTTGTCCCATGGTAGGAACCTGCTGAGGGTGGGTTGGGGCTGGAGGTGGTGGAAGACACTAAAACATTCTTCAATATCTCCCATCTCATAACCTTTAGTCTTCTTTGTCAGGAATCACTTCTTAACGAGCAGGACAAAGTGATAACAGTTAATGAGGAGCCAACCATTTAGCTCCCAGGACTAATTAACCCACTCCAAAGCAGCCTTTCCTTGGAGGTCAGGCACTAATGGTCTCCATTTGCAAAAGGGTTGTGCTTTGCTACCTCCCCCCTCCACCCCAACATGCCCCTTGGGCCCCAGGCAATTTGGACTATTCCCTGCTCCCCAATCCCTGCCTCAGGAATCTTAGAGGGCTCACAGATACAGTAATGGTAGTAATAATAGTAGTGCTAGTAATAATAGTAACAAACCACCAGTTATTATGTATTAGTAATTTATTATTAAGAATTTTTTTGACCTGACCTAAAATTCCATTGTTAGGGAACTAACCTCTATCAATACAAATCATCTGTTCTACAGCCTATAGTCTTAGAGTTGCCAGGAACACTGCAAAGTTAAGTGACTTGCCCAGGGTCACCTAGTCAGTATGTCAGAGGTAAGACTTGAACCCAGATCTTCCTGACCCTGAGGCTTGCTTGCTATTCACTACTGAACACTGCCTTTCATGGCATAATCCGCTAGTAGAAATATAGCAAATTATTAAATAAATGACATTTATGTAGTGTTTTGTACAAGTTATTTAATTAATTATTCAATATTTAAATACCTACTATATAGAGAATTTTGCATTTAATTCTGAGTGAGATAGTTTTAGATAAATGATGGCCCTTATTATGCTGTAAGAACACATAGAAGTATAGAAAGACTTAAGCTGAACTGATGCAAAATGAAGTAAGCAAAGTCAAAAATATCCTCCATATATAATGAGTGCAGCAATGTAACTGGAAAGAACCTCTACAAAACAAAGAAGAAATATGAGTAGATACCTTCTTCCATTAAATTGCAGAGGTCAGGGTCAATAGGTATGGAATATTGCATATATTTTCAAATTTTTTTTAATGCACTGATCATTTTTGCTGATCTCCCCCTCTTCCTCTTTTTTCTTGGAAAAAGAAGCCTTTGTTAAAATGACTATGGAAATGTTTCACATGATTGCACATGTATAACCTATATCAGATTGCTTATTGTCTCAAGAAGGAGAGATGGAGAGGGAAGGAGGGATAGGATTTTTAACTCACAACTTTAAAAAACATAAAACAACAAATGTTACAAATTGTTTTTATCTGCAACTGGGGGGAAATTTAAGTTAAGAAAAAAGTCTTTGTTATATGGAATGGATCTCACAGGGCAGGAGACAGAGGACTATGGAAAAATTAAAGTAATATCAAAACAAGAGATAAATAAAATTTTATTTTCAAAAAATATTGTCCTTATCTTTTAGAGGTTATATTCTAAATGTTTATTTTATTTGAAACTTACAACAAAAGGACATAGACACATACAGATAGACATAGAGACATATACTTACCTCCAGTTCACCCAAACAACTTCTTTCTCCTCTCATTTGATCCTTGCAACAACCCTTAGAGATAGTACTAAGCAATTACGGTCTCCATTTTTATCATTGAGAAAATAGGCTTAGAAACAGAGACTTAACAAAGTCACACTGCTAATAAATATGAAAGCAGGACTCAAATGCAGATCTCCAGAGTCCCAATTCAGAGCTCCTTCTACTTCAGCACAGCTACCTTCAGCATAGCACAGAGGACAGGAAAATGTTTTTTGGAGAGAGCATATACCCAAAGAGTTCATGTCTTAGATGTGTGACTCTGGGCAAACCCCTGCACCTTTATAAGCTTCTATTTCCTCACCCACATCCCAGGGCTGTAAAGAAAGTTCTTTGTACATTTTGCAGCCCTATAGAAATGGGAACAATTTAAGGAAGGATGCTTGACCAAACAGAAATATCACCTCAAACAGGATGTAGTGTGGTAGCTGGTACAATGACAAGGGAATCAACGATAACTGTGCCATGATGGCCTGGATCATGAGGACAGCCTAGAACTTTGGGATGTCTTTTATATGATAAAATTTAGTAAGAATAAATGTAAAGTCCTGAACTTGAGCTAAAACAATCAATTGCATAGAAATAAGAAGGATTGTCAGGTGGTAGAAGGATTAGACTGGTACTGCTTGGCAGAACCAGTGAAGGCAGAGGGTATAACAAGGAATAATTTCTGGAAGGTACAAGGAGGTAGATTTTGGATTTATTTATATAAAAGAAAAATTTGTAACAATAGAACCATCTACTTGATTGAATTGTTTCCTAAGGGAATGAATTTCTTGTCACTAAAGGTATTTAGGTGGGGACTGAAGGGATATATGTTATTTAAGGGATTCTTACTTCAGATAGAAGAGATAAAAGGTAGGCTAGATGATCTTTGCAGCCCTTCCCATCCCTGAGATTTTGTAATATCCTTGGTTCACAATAATGGTCATAACAGGAAATATTTCCTGGGGGTAGGTGAGGAGTAAGGTTGAATTTATGAGCTATGTACACATTTGTTAGAACCAATGACCAACAGGCAGCTCCTGAGGGATTGACTTTTAGGGAAGGGGAAAGGGAAGGGAATAAGCCTTTATATAGCCCCTACTATGTACCAAGGCCCTGTGCTAAGTGCTTTATGAATATTATCTAATTTATCCTCTTAAAAACCCTTCAAGGTTGATGCTGTTTAATTATCCCCCATTTTACAGTTCAAAAAATTGAGGCAAACAGAGGTTAAGTGACTTGCCCAGGGTCATACAATTAATAGTATCTGAGGCCCAATCTGAACTAGGTCTTCCTGACTCAAGGTTCAGTGCTCTATCCACTGTATTACCCTCCTGCCTTTGGCTGGAATATACCATGACAGTCAAATCATGGAGGAGAGATAAGGAAGCGGGATTGAGTAGGGAAGGAACTTCCCTGATTTCTTACCATCTTTCCAGAAGGTTGTGTCTGGGCCATTTAGCTGGGGCCAGCATTTGGGGCAGAGCCAGAACTTGGGGTAGGCAAGACAGACAGATGCCCAAGGCATCTTATTCAAGGTTGGGTAAGATGCAAAGAACTGTTTTTTGTTTTGTTTTTTTTTACTAATACTCATTTTTAATACCAAAGAATTCTTTCCTCTGAGGTGTGTCAGAATGTCTTTTGTGATAAGCCAAGTTGCCCACAATGCCTCATTGTGATGTAGAATTGACCCTGGCTCTTAGAAGATGAGCTCAACACAGCCCAAGTTCTGACAGGTATTACCAAGCTGGAAAGACTTTGAGGATAGGACTAGAAATGGACTGTGAGCCATGGACTAAGGGTATGAGAAAGTTGACATTTGCATGCGTGGAGGGAGTAAACCCTTTAATGAAATCACAGGTCTTTTGAAGTGTACTTCAAAAGATTTAAGCTTGAATAGCCTAAATAGCTTTAACAGCTTAAATCTGCACTGTCATCAAGGCAATATGCTATATAGTATGATGGAAAGAACATTGTATTTGGATTAAGAGGATCAGAGTTTGAATGCTGCCTCTGCCACGAACAATCTTTGTTACCTTGGGCAAGCAGCTTAACCTATGTTGGCCTTGTTCCTCATCCAAGGGGGATGAACTAGAGAATCTTGAAGGTCGCTTATAGCTAGAAATCTATGATGCTGGTAGGTCTTTTGAGCTACTGAGGGAGCCCCTATGGGTTCAATAGAGATTTCTTTTTTTTTCTAGGGTCAATAGAAACTTTTCAGTTTGGCACCTAACGCCCTAGACAACCTGTCTTCTACTTAGCCCTCCAACACTATTATTCAATATTGATCTCCATCCATACTCTACCATCCAGCCCAAATGGCCTTTATAGCAAGTTCTTCCCACATGGTGGTGCTCCATCCCATGCCTTGTGCTTACTATCCTCCATGCATGGAGTGTTCTCCTCACCTCTTGGAATCAAGACTAAGTTCAAATGCCATCTTCCACTTGCATATGTGCCCCTTATCTTCCCCATTAGAGCCCATGCCTCCAGTGGGCAGTGCCTGTTTTATCTTGTCTTTGTACCCCTAGTTCCTAGCATAGTTCCTGACACATAACAGGTGATTAATAAATGCTTGATAATCGATTATTCATATTTTATAGGATGTTAAAGCTGGAAAGGACCATAGGGACTATTTGACTCAATCTCTTCATTTTATGGAGGAAGAAATATAGACCCAGAAAATCAAAGATTTATCCAAGGTCGCCAGGCCATCAGTAGCACAGCTAGTATATTAACCTGGGTCTTCTGACTCCAAATTCACTACTATTGGTACTGGTACATGTGGAAGTTATGTTTCATGTGGGACAGAGAAGGCCCAAAGTCTCTCTTGAGTAACATAGCCCACAGGGGAGCAATTACTAAACATTACCAGAACACACAAATGCCTTATCTTAGCTCTGGTCTAGAGTCTCAGAGGGTACCTGGACCCTTAAATTCTGTTTTACTTTACTCCTCCCCCAACAAATCTTCAGGTGGCTTAGACACCAAGTTTGTCAAAGTATAGCAGTGTCCTCCACTGAACTTGGAGATGAACAAGGAGAGTGCCAAACATCTCTGGACCACTGAGGGTGCCCAGTTCAGAATAGGAACCCAGTAAACATTGAATGAATGGATGTATTGATGAGTGCATATATTGAAGGAGTGGGATAAATAATTACATATAGCACTTTACCAAATATTGTCTTCACAACAACCCAAGGATTGCACAATATTATCCCCATTTTACAGATGAAGTGAGTGAAACTCAGAATACTTAAGAGACATGCCAAAGGTCACAGGACTAGTAAGTAGAAGAGTCAGGACTTGCACCCAGGTCTTCTGAGGGGACAGCATTACTGAGCCCAGTACTCTTTGACTATATTATGATTCTCCTTCCTCTGAGCCTCAGGTGCCAGCGTGGATGGTTTTTGGAGCTCAGGGAGTTATTGGAATTTTTGTCCTCATCAGGGAGGAACAAAGGTGGAATCCCTTCCTATC